>NW_024582258.1:0-26509 GCF_903992535.2 Arvicola amphibius | reverse complement strand
TGTCAGCAAAGCATCTGAGCAATTATGAACACTTTCAAAACAAAGGGTTTATCTTTCAAAGTACAGCATTTGGAAAGAAATAGAAGACTCCATTCTCTTCTAACAATGTTTTGCAGTGTTTGAATCACGTGCTTCTCTTTTGAGAGAAACGTATATTCCTTTCTCAGGAAAGCATCTTTCGAATTATGTACATTTTCAAACCAAAGGGCATATCTCTCAAAGGACAGCATTCAGAAAGAAATGCAACAACTCCACTCACTTCTAGCAGAGTTTTGCAGTGTTTTATGCAAATGCTTCTCTTTTAAGAGAAACGCATATGTGTTTCTCAGGAGAGCATCTGAAGAATTATGTACACTTTCAAAACAAAGAGCTTATCTTTCAAAGTACAACATTAAGAAAGATATAGAACACCCTATTCACTTCTAACAAGGCTTTGAACTCTATGAAGCAATTGCTTGTTCTTGGAGAGAAACGTTTATGCGTTTCTCACGAAAGAATCTGAAAGCTTATGTACACTTGCAAAAGAAAGTGCCTATCTTTCAAAGTACAAAATTTAGAAGGAAAGGCAACACTCCATTCACTTCTAGCAATGCTTTGCACTGTTTGAAACAAGTGCTTGTTCTTGGAATGAAAAGCGTATGGGATTTTGGGGAAAGCATCTGAAGAATTCTGTACAGTTTCAAAACAAAGTGCTTATCTTTCAAAGTACAACAATGCTAAAGATATGGAACACTCCATTCACTTCTAGCAATGTTTTGTCTGTTTGTAACAAGTACTTCTCTTATTGAGAAAAACGTGTATGTGTATCTCAGGAAAGTATCTGAGCAATTATGTACTCTTTCAAACCAAAGTGCTTATCTTTCAAAGTACAACATTACGAAAGATATGGAACACTCCATTCACTTCTAGCAATGTTTTACACTGTTTGTCGCAATGGCTTCTCTTTTGAGAGAAAGGCATAAACATTTCACAGGAAATAATCTGAAGAATGATGTACACTTTCAAAAAAAGGTCTAATCTTTCAAAGTACAGCTTTCATAAAGAAATAGAACACTCCTTTCACATCTATCAATGCTTTGCACTGTTTTAAGCAAGGGCTTGTTCTTTGAAACAAACTGGTATGCGTTTCCCAGGAAAGCATCTGAAGATTTATGTACACTTTCAAAACGAAAGGCATATCCTTCAAAGGACAGCCTTCAGAAAGAAATGCAACAACTTCTAGCAATGTTTTGGACTGTTTTAAGCAAATGCATCTCTTTTCAGAGTAACGCGTACGTTTCTCAGGAAAGCTTCTGAAGAATTATGTAAATGTTTCAAAGAGAGAGCTCATCTGTCAACGTACCTCTTTCAGAAATGAAACACTCCCTTCACTTCTAACAATGCTTTGTCTGTTTGTTGCAAGAACTTCTCTTTTGAGAGAGACGTGTATATGTCTGTCAGCAAAGCATCTGAGCAATTATGAACACTTTCAAAACAAAGGGTTTATCTTTCAAAGTACAGCATTTGGAAAGAAATCGAAGACTCCATTCTCTTCTAACAATGTTTTGCAGTGTTTGAATCACGTGCTTCTCTTTTGAGAGAAACGTATATTCATTTCTCAGGAAAGCATCTTTCGAATTATGTACATTTTCAAACCAAACGGCATATCTCTCAAAGGACAGCATTCAGAAAGAAATGCAACAACTCCACTGACTTCCAGCAAAGTTTTGCAGTGTTTTATGCAAATGCTTCTCTTTTCAGAGAAACGCGTATGTGTTTCTCAGGAGAGCATCTGAAGAATTATGTACACTTTCAAAACAAAGAGCTTATCTTTCAAAGTACAACATTAAGAAAGATATAGAACACCCTATTCACTTCTAACAAGGCTTTGAACTCTATGAAGCAATTGCTTGTTCTTGGAGAGAAACGTTTATGCGTTTCTCACGAAAGAATCTGAAAGCTTATGTACACTTGCAAAAGAAAGTGCCTATCTTTCAAAGTACAAAATTTAGAAGGAAAGGCAACACTGCATTCACTTGTAGCAATGCTTTGCACTGTTTGAAGCATGTGCTTGTTCTTGGAATGAAAAGCATATGCGATTTTGGGGAAAGCATCTGAAGAATTCTGTACAGTTTCAAAACTAAGTGCTTATCTTTCAAAGTACAACAATGCTAAAGATATGGCACACTCCATTCACTTCTAGCAATTCTTTGTCTGTTTGTAACAAGTACTTCTCTTATTGAGAAAAACGTGTATGTGTATCTCAGGAAAGAATCTGAGCAATTATGTACACTTTCAAAACAAAGAGCTTATCTTTCAAAGTACAACATTAAGAAAGATATAGAACACCCTATTCACTTCTAACAAGGGTTTGGACTCTATGATGCAATTGCTTGTTCTTGAAGAGAAACGTTTATGCATTTCTCACGAAAGAATCTGAAAGCTTATGTACACTTGCAAAAGAAAGTGCCTATCATTCAAAGTACAAAACTTAGAAGGAAAGGCAAAACTCCATTCACTTCTAGCAATGCTTTGCACTGTATGAAATAAGTGCTTGTTCTTGGAACGAAAAGCATATGCAATTTTGGGAAAGCATCTGAAGAATTCTGTACAGTTTCAAAACAAAGTGCTTATCTTTCAAAGTCCAACATTAAGAAAGATATGGAACAGTCCATTCACTTCTAGCAATGTTTTACACTGTTTGTCGCAATGGCTTCTCTTTTGAGATAAAGGCATAAACATTTCACAGGAAATAATCTGAAGAATGATGTACACTTTCAATAAAAGGTCTAATCTTTCAAAGTACAGCTTTCATAAAGAAATAGAACACTCCTTTCACATCTATCAATGCTTTGCACTGTTTTAAGCAAGGGCTTGTTCATTGAAACAAACTGGTATGCGTTTCCCAGGAAAGCATCTGAAGATTTATGTACACTTTCAAAACGAAAGGCATATCCTTCAAAGGACAGCCTTCAGAAAGAAATGCAACAACTTCTAGCAATGTTTTGGACTGTTTTAAGCAAATGCATCTCTTTTCAGAGTAACGCGTACGTTTCTCAGGAAAGCTTCTGAAGAATTATGTAAATGTTTCAAAGAGAGAGCTCATCTGTCAACGTACCTCTTTCAGAAATGAAACACTCCCTTCACTTCTAACAATGCTTTGTCTGTTTGTTGCAAGAACTTCTCTTTTGAGAGAGACGTGTATATGTCTGTCAGCAAAGCATCTGAGCAATTATGAACACTTTCAAAACAAAGGGTTTATCTTTCAAAGTACAGCATTTGGAAAGAAATCGAAGACTCCATTCTCTTCTAACAATGTTTTGCAGTGTTTGAATCACGTGCTTCTCTTTTGAGAGAAACGTATATTCATTTCTCAGGAAAGCATCTTTCGAATTATGTACATTTTCAAACCAAAGGGCATATCTCTCAAAGGACAGCATTCAGAAAGAAATGCAACAACTCCACTGACTTCCAGCAAAGTTTTGCAGTGTTTTATGCAAATGCTTCTCTTTTCAGAGAAACGCGTATGTGTTTCTCAGGAGAGCCTCTGAAGAATTATGTACACTTTCAAAACAAAGAGCTTATCTTTCAAAGTACAACATTAAGAAAGATATAGAACACCCTATTCACTTCTAACAAGGCTTTGAACTCTATGAAGCAATTGCTTGTTCTTGGAGAGAAACGTTTATGCGTTTCTCACGAAAGAATCTGAAAGCTTATGTACACTTGCAAAAGAAAGTGCCTATCTTTCAAAGTACAAAATTTAGAAGGAAAGGCAACACTCCATTCACTTCTAGCAATGCTTTGCACTGTTTGAAAGAAGTGCTTGTTCTTGGAATGAATTCGTATGGGATTTTGCGGAAAGCATCTGAAGAATTCTGTACAGTTTCAAAACAAAGTGCTTATCTTTCAAAGTACAACAATGCTAAAGATATGGAACACTCCATTCACTTCTAGCAATGCTTTGTCTGTTTGTAACAAGTACTTCTCTTATTGAGAAAAACGTGTATGTGTATCTCAGGAAAGTATCTGAGCAATTATGTACACTTTCAAACCAAAGTGCTTATCTTTCAAAGTACAACATTAAGAAAGATATAGAACACCCTATTCACTTCTAACAAGGCTTTGAACTCTATGAAGCAATTGCTTGTTCTTGGAGAGAAACGTTTATGCATTTCTCACGAAAGAATCTGAAAGCTTATGTACACTTGCAAAAGAAAGTGCCTATCTTTCAAAGTACAAAACTTAGAAGGAAAGGCAACACTCCATTCACTTCTAGCAATGCTTTGCACTGTTTGAAACAAGTGCTTGTTCTTGGAATGAAAAGCGTATGCAATTTTGGGGAAAGCATCTGAAGAATTCTGTACAGTTTCAAAACAAAGTGCTTATCTTTCAAAGTCCAACATTACGAAAGATATGGAACAGTCCATTCACTTCTAGCAATGTTTTACACTGTTTGTCGCAATGGCTTCTCTTTTGAGAGAAAGGCATAAACATTTCACAGGAAATAATCTGAAGAATGATGTACACTTTCAAAAAAAGGTCTAATCTTTCAAAGTACAGCTTTCATAAAGAAATAGAACACTCCTTTCACATCTATCAATGCTTTGCACTGTTTTAAGCAAGGGCTTGTTCTTTGAAACAAACTGGTATGCGTTTCCCAGGAAAGCATCTGAAGATTTATGTACACTTTCAAAACGAAAGGCATATCCTTCAAAGGACAGCCTTCAGAAAGAAATGCAACAACTTCTAGCAATGTTTTGGACTGTTTTAAGCAAATGCATCTCTTTTCAGAGTAACGCGTACGTTTCTCAGGAAAGCTTCTGAAGAATTATGTAAATGTTTCAAAGAGAGAGCTCATCTGTCAACGTACCTCTTTCAGAAATGAAACACTCCCTTCACTTCTAACAATACTTTGTCTGTTTGTTGCAAGAACATCTCTTTTGAGAGAGACGTGTATATGTCTGTCAGCAAAGCATCTGAGCAATTAGGAACACTTTCAAAACAAAGGGTTTTTCTTTCAAAGTACAGCATTTGGAAAGAAATAGAACACTCCATTCTCTTCTAACAATGTTTTGCAGTGTTTGAATCACGTGCTTCTCTTTTGAGAGAAACGTATATTCCTTTCTCAGGAAAGCATCTTTCGAATTATGTACATTTTCAAACCAAACGGCATATCTCTCAAAGGACAGCATTCAGAAAGAAATGCAACAACTCCACTGACTTCTAGCAAAGTTTTGCAGTGTTTTATTCAAATGCTTCTCTTTTCAGAGAAACGCGTTTGTGTTTCGCAGGAGAGCCTCTGCAGAATTATGTACACTTTCCAAACAAAGATCTTATCTTTCAAAGTACAACATTAAGAAAGATATAGAACACCCTATTCACTTCTAACAAGGCTTTGAACTCTATGAAGCAATTACTGTTCTTGGAGAGAAACGTTTATGCGTTTCTCACGAAAGAATCTGACAGCTTATGTACACTTGCAAAAGAAAGTGCCTATCTTTCAAAGTACAAAATTTAGAAGGAAAGGCAACACTCCATTCACTTCTAGCAATGATTTGCACTCTTTGAAACAAGTGCTTGTTCTTGGAATGAAAAGCATATGCGATTTTGGGGAAAGCCTCTGAAGAATTCTGTACAGTTTCAAAACAAAGTGCTTATCTTTCAAAGTACAACAATGCTAAAGATATGGAACACTCCATTCACTTCTAGCAATGTTTTGTCTGTTTGTAACAAGTACTTCTCTTATTGAGAAAAACGTGTATGTGTATCTCAGGAAAGTATCTGAGCATTTATGTACACTTTCAAACCAAAGTGCTTATCTTTCATAGTACAACATTACGAAAGATATGGAACACTCCATTCACTTCTAGCAATGTTTTACACTGTTTGTCGCCATGGCTTTTCTTTTGATAGAAATGCATAAACATTTCACAGGAAATAATCTGAAGAATGATGTACACTTTCAAGAAAAGGTCTAATCTTTCAAAGTACAGCTTTCATAAAGAAATAGAACACGCCTTTCTCATCTATCAATGCTTTGCACTGTTTTAAGCAAGGGCTTGTTCTTTGAAACAATCTGGTATGCGTTTCCCAGGAAAGCATCTGAAGATTTATGTACACTTCCAATACAAAAGGCACATCCTTCAAAGGTCAGCCTTCAGAAAGAAATGCTACAACTTCTAGCATTGTTTTGGACTGTTTTAAGCCAATGTATCTCTTTTCAGAGTAACGCGTACGTTTCTCGGGAAAGCTTCTGAAGAATTATGTAAATGTTTCAAAGAGAGAGCTCATCTGTCAACGTACCTCTTTCAGAAATGAAACACTCCCTTCACTTCTAACAATGCTTTGTCTGTTTGTTGCTAGAACTTCTCTTTTGAGAGAGACGTGTATATGTCTGTCAGCAAAGCATCTGAGCAATTATGAACACTTTCAAAACAAAGGGTTTTTCTTTCAAAGTACAGCATTTGGAAAGAAATAGAACACTCCATTCTCTTCTAACAATGTTTTGCAGTGTTTGAATCACGTGCTTCTCTTTTGAGAGAAACGTATATTCCTTTCTCAGGAAAGCATCTTTCGAATTATGTACATTTTCAAACCAAACGGCATATCTCTCAAAGGACAGCATTCAGAAAGAAATGCAACAACTCCACTGACTTCTAGCAAAGTTTTGCAGTGTTTTATGCAAATGCTTCTCTTTTCAGAGAAACGCATTTGTGTTTCTCAGGAGAGCCTCTGAAGAATTATGTACACTTTCAAAACAAAGAGCTTATCTTTCAAAGTACAACATTAAGAAAGATATAGAACACCCTATTCACTTCTAACAAGGCTTTGAACTCTATGAAGCAATTGCTTGTTCTTGGAGAGAAACGTTTATGCGTTTCTCACGAAAGAATCTGAAAGCTTATGTACACTTGCAAAAGAAAGTGCCTATCTTTCAAAGTACAAAATTTAGAAGGAAAGGCAACACTCCATTCACTTCTCCAGTGCTTTGCACTGTTTGAAACAAGTGCTTGTTCTTGTAATGAAAAGCGTATGGGATTTTGGGGAAAGCATCTGAAGAATTCTGTACAGTTTCAAAACAAAGTGCTTATCTTTCAAAGTACAACAATGCTAAAGATACGGAACACTCCATTCACTTCTAGCAATGTTTTGTCTGTTTGTAACAAGTACTTCTCCTATTGAGAAAAACGTGTATGTGTATCTGAGGAAAGTATCTGAGCAATTATGTACAATTTCATACCAAAGTGATTAACTTTCACAGTCCAACATTAAGAAAGATATGGAACACTCCAGTCACTTCTAGCAATGTTTTACACTGTATGTCGCAATGGCTTCTCTTTTGAGAGAAAGGCATAAACATTTCAGAGGAAATAATCTGAAGAATGATCACAAAAACGTCTAATCTTTCAAAGTACAGCTTTCATAAAGAAATAGAACACTCCTTTCACATCTATCAATGCTTTGCACTGTTTTAAGCAAGGGCTTGTTCTTTGAAACAATCTGGTATGCGTTTCCCAGGAAAGCATCTGAAGATTTATGTACACTTTCAAAACGAAAGGCATATCCTTCAAAGGACAGCCTTCAGAAAGAAATGCAACAACTTCTAGCAATGTTTTGGACTGTTTTAAGCAAATGCATCTCTTTTCAGAGTAATGCGTACGTTTCTCAGGAAAGCTTCTGAAGAATTATGTAAATGTTTCAAAGAGAGAGCTCATCTGTCAACGTACCTCTTTCAGAAATGAAACACTCCCTTCACTTCTAACAATGCTTTGTCTGTTTGTTGCAAGAACTTCTCTTTTGAGAGAGACGTGTATATGTCTGTCAGCAAAGCATCTGAGCAATTATGAACACTTTCAAAACAAAGGGTTTATCTTTCAAAGTACAGCATTTGGAAAGAAATAGAACACTCCATTCTCTTCTAACAATGTTTTGCAGTGTTTGAATCACGTGCTTCTCTTTTGAGAGAAACATATAATCCTTTCTCAGGAAAGCATCTTTCGAATTATGTACATTTTCAAACCAAACGGCATATCTCTCAAAGGACAGCATTCAGAAAGAAATGCAACAACTCCACTGACTTCTAGCAAAGTTTTGCAGTGTTTTATGCAAATGCTTCTCTTTTCAGAGAAACGCATTTGTGTTTCTCAGGAGAGCCTCTGAAGAATTATGTACACTTTCAAAACAAAGACCTTATCTTTCAAAGTAGAACATTAAGAAAGATATAGAACACCCTATTCACTTCTAACAAGGCTTTGAACTCTATGAAGCAATTACTTGTTCATGGAGAGAAACGTTTATGCGTTTCTGATGAAAGAATCTGAAAGCTTATGTACACTTGCAAAAGAAAGTGCCTATCTTTCAAAGTACAAAATTTAGAAGGAAAGGCAACACTCCATTCACTTCTAGCAATGCATTGCACTGTTTGAAGCATGTGCTTGTTCTTGGAATGAAAAGCATATGCGATTTTCGGGAAAACATCTGAAGAATTCTGTACAGTTTCAAAACTAAGTGCTTATCATTCAAAGTACAACAATGCTAAGGATATGGAACACTCCATTCACTTCTAGCAATGCTTTGTCTGTTTGTCACAAGTACTTCTCTTATTGAGAAAAACATGTATGTGTATCTCAGGAAAGTATCTGAGCACTTATGTACACTTTCAAAACAAAGAGCTTATCTTTCAAAGTACAACATTAAGAAAGATATAGAACACCCTATTCACTTCTAACAAGGCTTTGAACTCTATGAAGCAATTGCTTGTTCTTGGAGAGAAACGTTTATGCGTTTCTCACGAAAGAATCTGAAAGCTTATGTACACTTGCAAAAGAAAGTGCCTATCTTTCAAGGTACAAAATTTAGAAGGAAAGGCAACACTCCATTCACTTCTAGCAATGCTTTGCACTGTTTGAAACAAGTGCTTGTTCTTGGAATGAAAAGCGTATGCGATTTTGGGGAAAGCATCTGAAGAATTCTGTACAGTTTCAAAACAAAGTGCTTATCTTTCAAAGTCCAACATTAAGAAAGACATGGAACAGTCCATTCACTTCTAGCAATGTTTTACACTGTTTGTCACAATGGCTTCTCTTTTGAGAGAAAGGCATAAACATTTCACAGGAAATAATCTGAAGAATGATGTACACTTTCAAAAAAGGTCTAATCTTTCAAAGTACAGCTTTCATAAAGAAATAGAACACTCCTTTCACATCTATCAATGCTTTGCACTGTTTTAAGCAAGGGCTTGTTCTTTGAAGCAAACTGGTATGCATTTCCCAGGAAAGCATCTGAAGATTTATGTTCACTTTCAAAACGAAAGGCATATCCTTCAAAGGACAGCCTTCAGAAAGCAATGCAACAATTTCTAGCAATGTTTTGGACTGTTTTAAGCAAATGCATCTCTTTTCAGAGTAACGCGTACGTTTCTCAGGAAAGCTTCTGAAGAATTATGTAAATGTTTCAAAGAGAGAGCTCATCTGTTAACGTACCTGTTTCAGAAATGAAACACTCCCTTCACTTCTAACTATGCTTTGTCTGTTTGTTGCAAGAACTTCTCTTTGAGAGAGACGTGTATATGTCTGTCAGCAAAGCATCTGAGCAATTATGAACACTTTCAAAACAAAGGGTTTATCTTTCAAAGTACAGCATTTGGAAAGAAATAGAAGACTCCATTCTCTTCTAACAATGTTTTGCAGTGTTTGAATCACGTGCTTCTCTTTTGAGAGAAACGTATATTCATTTCTCAGGAAAGCATCTTTCGAATTATGTACATTTTCAAACCAAAGGGCATATCTCTCAAAGGACAGCATTCAGAAAGAAATGCAACAACTCCACTGACTTCTAGCAATGTTTTGCAGTGTTTTATGCAAATGCTTCTCTTTTCAGAGAAACGCATATGTGTTTCTCAGGAGACCATCTGAAGAATTATGTACACTTTCAAAACAGAGAGCTTATCTTTCAAAGTACAACATTAAGAAAGATATAGAACACCCTATTCACTTCTAACAAGGCTTTGAACTCTATGAAGCAATTGCTTGTTCTTGGAGAGAAACGTTTATGCGTTTCTCACGAAAGAATCTGAAAGCTTATGTACACTTGCAAAAGAAAGTGCCTATCTTTCAAAGTACAAAATTTAGAAGGAAAGGCAACACTCCATTCACTTCTAGCAATGCTTTGCACTGTTTGAAGCATGTGCTTGTTCTTGGAATGAAAAGCATATGCGATTTTGGGGAAAGCATCTGAAGAATTCTGTACAGTTTCAAAACAAAGTGCTTATCTTTCAAAGTCCAACATTAAGAAAGATATGGAACAGTCCATTCACTTCTAGCAATGTTTTACACTGTTTGTCAAAATGGCTTCTCTTTTGAGAGAAAGGCATAAACATTTCACAGGAAATAATCTGAAGAATGATGTGCACTTTCAAAAAAACTTCTAATCTTTCAAAGTACAGCTTTCATAAAGAAATAGAACACTCCTTTCACATCTATCAATGCTTTGCACTGTTTTAAGCAAGGGCTTGTTCTTTGAAACTGACTGGTATGCATTTCCAAGGAGAGCATCTGAAGATTTATGTTCACTTTCAAAATGAAAGGCATATACTTCAAAGGACAGCCTTCAGAAAGCAATGCAACAACTTCTAGCAATATTTTGGACTGTTTTAAGCAAATGCATCTCTTTTCAGAGTAACGCTTACGTTTCTCAGGAAAGCTTCTGAAGAATTATGTAAAGGTTTCAAAGAGAGAGCTCATCTGTCAACGTACCTCTTTCAGAAATGAAACACTCCCTTCACTTCTAGCAATGCTGTGTCTGTTTGTTGCAAGAACATCCCTTTTGAGAGAGACGTGTATATGTCTGTCAGCAAAGCATCTGAGCAATTATGAACACTTTCAAAACAAAGGGTTTTTCTTTCAAAGTACAGCATTTGGAAAGAAATAGAACACTCCATTCTCTTCTAACAATGCTTTGCAGTGTTTGAATCACGTGCTTCTATTTGAGAGAAACGTATATTCCTTTCTCAGGAAAGCATCTTTCGAATTATGTACATTTTCAAACCAAACGGCATATCTGTCAAAGGACAGCATTCAGAAAGAAATGCAACAACTCCACTGACTTCTAGCAAAGTTTTGCAGTGTTTTATGCAAATGCTTCTCTTTTCAGAGAAACGCGTTTGTGTTTCTCAGGAGAGCCTCTGAAGAATTATGTACACTTTTCAAACAAAGAGCTTATCTTTCAAAGTACAACATTAAGAAAGATATAGAACACCCTATTCACTTCTAACAAGGCTTTGAACTCTATGAAGCAATTGCTTGTTCTTGGAGAGAAACGTTTATGCGTTTCTCACGAAAGAATCTGAAAGCTTATGTACACTTGCAAAAGCAAGTGCCTATCTTTCAAAGTACAAAATTTAGAAGGAAAGGCAACACTCCATTCACTTCTAGCAATGCTTTGCACTGTTTGAAACAAGTGCTTGTTCTTGGAATGAAAAGCATATGCCATTTTGGGGAAAGCCTCTGAAGAATTCTGTACAGTTTCATAACAAAGTGCTTATCTTTCAAATTCCAACATTAAGAAAGACCTGGAACAGTCCATTCACTTCTAGCAATATTTTACACTGTTTGTCACAATGGCTTCTCTTTTGAGAGAAAGGCATAAACATTTCACAGGAAATAATCTGAAGAATGATCAAAAAACTTCTAATCTTTCAAAGTACAGCTTTCATAAAGAAATAGAACACTCCTTTCACATCTATCAATGCTTTTCACTGTTTTAAGCAAGGGCTTGTTCTTTGAAGCAAACTGGTATGCATTTCCCCGGAAAGCATCTGAAGATTTATGTACACTTTCAAAACGAAAGGCATTTCCTTCAAAGGACAGCCTTCCGAAAGAAATGCTACAATTTCTAGCAATGTTTTGGACTGTTTTAAGCAAATGCATCTCTTTTCAGAGTAATGCGTACGTTTCTCAGGAAAGCTTCTGAAGAATTATGTAAATGTTTCAAAGAGAGAGCTCATCTGTCAACGTACCTGTTTCAGAAATGAAACACTCCCTTCACTTCTAACAATGCTTTGTTGTTTGTTGCAAGAACTTCTCTTTTGAGAGAGACGTGTAAATGTCTGTCAGTAAAGCATCTGAGCAATTATGAACACTTTCAAAACAAAGGGTTTATCTTTCAAAGTACAGCATTTGGAAAGAAATTGAAGACTCCATTCTCTTCTACCAATGTTTTGCAGTGTTTGAATCACGTGCTTCTCTTTTGAGAGAAACGTATATTCCTTTCTCAGGAAAGCATCTTTCGAATTATGTACATTTTCAAACCAAAGGGCATATCTCTCAAAGGACAGCATTCAAAAAGAATTGCAACAACTACACTGACTTCTAGCAATGTTTTCCAGTGTTTTATGCAAATGCTTCTCTTTTCAGAGAAACGCGTATGTGTTTCTCAGGAGAGCCTCTGAAGAATTATGTAGACTTACAAAACAAAGAGCTTATCTTTCAAACTACAACATTAAGAAAGATATGGAACACCCTATTCACTTCTAACAAGGCTTTGAAATCTATGAAGCAATTGCTTGTTCTTGGAGAGAAACGTTTATGTGTTTCTCGCGAAAGAATCTGAAAGCTTATGTACTCTTGCAAAAGAAAGTGCCTATCTTTCAAAGTACAAAATTTAGAAGGAAAGGCAACACTCCATTCACTTCTAGCAATGCGTTGCACTGTTTGAAGCATGTGCTTGTTCTTGGAATGAAAAGCGTATGCGATTTTCGGGGAAACATCTGAAGAATTCTGTACAGTTACAAAACTAAGTGCTTATCTTTCAAAGTACAACAATGCTAAAGATGTGGAATACTCCATTCACTTCTAGCAATGCTTTGTCTGTTTGTCACAAGTACTTCTCTTATTGAGAAAAACATGTATGTGTATCTCAGGAAAGTATCTGAGCACTTATGTACACTTTCAAAACAAAGACCTTATCTTTCAAAGTACAACATTAAGAAAGATATAGAACACCCTATTCACTTCTAACAAGGCTTTGAACTCTATGAAGCAATTGCTCGTTCTTGGAGAGAAACGTTTATGCGTTTCTCACGAAAGAATCTGAAAGCTTATGTACACTTGCAAAAGAAAGTGCCTATCTTTCAAAGTACAAAATTTAGAAGGAAAGGCAACACTCCTTTCACTTCTAGCAATGCTTTGCACTCTTTGAAACAAGTGCTTGTTCTTGGAATGAAAAGCGAATGTGATTTTGGGGAAAGCATCTGAAGAATTCTGTACAGTTTCAAAACAAAGTGCTTATCTTTCAAATTACAACAATGCTAAAGACACGGAAAACTCCATTCACTTCTATGAATGTTTTGTCTGTTTGTAACAAGTACTTCTCTTATTGAGAAAAACGTGTATGTGTATCTGAGGAAAGTATCTGAGCAATTATGTACAATTTCATACCAAAGTGATTAACTTTCATAGTCCAACATTATGAAAGATATGGAACACTCCAGTCACTTCTAGCAATGTTTTACACAGTATTTCGCAATGGCTTCTCTTTTGAGAGAAAGGCATAAACATTTCAGAGGAAATAATCTGAAGAATGATCACAAAAACGTCTAATCTTTCTAAGTACAGCTTTCCTAAAGAAATAGAAAACTCCTTTCACATCTATCAATGCTTTGCACTGTTTTAAGCAAGGGCTTGTTCTTTGAAACTAACTGGTATGCGTTTCCCAGGAGAGCATCTGAAGATTTATGTTCAATTTCAAAACGAAAGGCATATCCTTCAAAGGACAGCCTTCAGAAAGAAATGCAACAACTTCTAGCAATGTTTTGGACTGTTTTAAGCAAATGCATCTCTTTTCAGAGTAACGCGTACGTTTCTCAGGAAAGCTTCTGAAGAATTATGTAAATGTTTCAAAGAGAGAGCTCATCTGTCAATGTACCTCTTTCAGAAATGAAACACTCCCTTCACTTCTAACAATACTTTGTCTGTTTGTTGCAAGAACATCTCTTTTGAGAGAGACGTGTATATGTCTGTCAGCAAAGCATCTGAGCAATTAGGAACACTTTCAAAACAAAGGGTTTTTCTTTCAAAGTACAGCATTTGGAAAGAAATAGAACACTCCATTCTCTTCTAACAATGTTTTGCAGTGTTTGAATCACGTGCTTCTCTTTTGAGAGAAACGTATATTCCTTTCTCAGGAAAGCATCTTTCGAATTATGTACATTTTCAAACTAAAGGGCATATCTCTCAAAGGACAGCATTCAGAAAGAAATGCAACAACTCCACTGACTTCTAGCAAAGTTTTGCAGTGTTTTATGCAAATGCTTCTCTTTTCAGAGAAACGCGTTTGTGTTTCTCAGGAGAGCCTCTGAAGAATTATGTACACTTTCCAAACAAAGAGCTTATCTTTCAAAGTACAACATTAAGAAAGATATAGAACACCCTATTCACTTCTAACAAGGCTTTGAACTCTATGAAGCAATTGCTTGTTCTTGGAGAGATACGTTTATGTGTTTCTCACGAAAGAATCTGAAAGCTTATGTACACTTGCAAAAGCAAGTGCCTATCTTTCAAAGTACAAAATTTAGAAGGAAAGGCAACACTCCATTCACTTCTAGCAATGCTTTGCACTGTTTGAAACAAGTGCTTGTTCTTGGAATGAAAAGCATATGCCATTTTGGGGAAATCCTCTGAAGAATTCTGTACACTTTCATAACAAAGTGCTTATCTTTCAAAGTCCAACATTAAGAAAGACATGGAACAGTCCATTCAATTCTAGCAATGTTTTACACTGTTTGTCAAAATGGCTTCTCTTTTGAGAGAAAGGCATAAACATTTCACAGGAAATAATCTGAAGAATGATCAAAAAACGTCTAATCTTTCAAAGTACAGCTTTCATAAAGAAATAGAACACTCCTTTCACATCTATTAATGCTTTGCACTGTTTTAAGCAAGGGCTTGCTCTTTGAAGCAAACTGGTAAGCATTTCCCAGGAAAGAATCTGAAGATTTATGTACACTTTCAAAACGAAAGGCATATCCTTCAAAGGACAGCCTTCCGAAAGAAATGCAACAATTTCTAGCAATGTTTTGGACTGTTTTAAGCAAATGCATCTCTTTTCAGTGTAATGCGTACGTTTCTCAGGAAAGCTTCTGAAGAATTATGTAAATGTTTCAAAGAGAGAGCTCATCTGTCAACGTACCTGTTTCAGAAATAAAACACTCCCTTCACTTCTAACAATGCTTTGTCTGTTTGTTGCAAGAACTTCTCCTTTGAGAGAGACGTGTAAATGTCTGTCAGCAAAGCATCTGAGCAATTATGAACACATTCAAAACAAAGGGTTTATCTTTCAAAGTACAGCATTTGGAAAGAAATTGAGGACTCCATTCTCTTCTACCAATGTTTTGCCGTGTTTGAATCACGTGCTTCTCCTTTGAGAGAAACGTATATTCCTTTCTCAGGAAAGCATCTTTCGAATTATGTACATTTTCAAACCAAATGGCATATCTCTCAAAGGACAGCATTCCAAAAGGAATGCAACAACTCCACTGACTTCTAGCAATGTTTTGCAGTGTTTTATGCAAATGCTTCTCTTTTCAGAGAACCGTGTATGTGTTTCTCAGGAGAGCCTCTGAAGAATTATGTAGACTTTCAAAACAAAGAGCTTATCTTTCAAACTACAACATTAAGAAAGATATGGAACACCCTATTCACTTCTAACAAGGCTTTGAACTCTATGAAGCAATTGCTTGTTCTTGGAGAGAAACGTTTATGTGTTTCTCGCGAAAGAATCTGAAAGCTTATGTACTCTTGCAAAAGAAAGTGCCTATCTTTCAAAGTACAAAATTTAGAAGGAAAGGCAACACTCCATTCACTTCTAGCAATGCGTTGCACTGTTTGAAGCATGTGCTTGTTCTTGGAATAAAAAGCGTATGCGATTTGCGGGAAAACATCTGAAGAATTCTGTACAGTTTCAAAACTAAGTGCTTATCTTTCAAAGTACAACAATGCTAAAGATATGGAACACTCCATTCACTTCTAGCAATGCTTTGTCTGTTTGTCACAAGTACTTCTCTTATTGAGAAAAACTTGTATGTGTATCTCAGGAAAGTATCTGAGCACTTATGTACACTTTCAAAACAAAGAGCTTATCTTTCAAAGTACAACATTAAGAAAGATATAGAACACCCTATTCACTTCTAACAAGGCTTTGAACTCTATGAAGCAATTGCTTGTTCTTGGAGAGAAACGTTTATGCGTTTCTCACGAAAGAATCTGAAAGCTTATGTACACTTGCAAAAGAAAGTGCCTATCTTTCAAAGTACAAAATTTAGAAAGAAAGGCAACACTCCTTTCACTTCTAGCTTTGCTTTGCACTGTTTGAAGCATGTGCTTGTTCTTGGAATGAAAAGCTTATGCGATTTTCGGGAAAACATCTGAAGAATTCTGTACAGTTTCACAACTAAGTGCTTATCTTTCAAAGTCCAACATTAAGAAAGACATGGAACAGTCCATTTACTTCTAGCAATGTTTTACACTCTTTGTCACAATGGCTTCTGTAGTGATGAGCTGTGGGCTGCATTCCCGCTGCCCTGCTTTCGGCCTCCTGACTAGCTTATGCCCCAAAATAATTACACAGAAACTGTATTCTTTTAAACACTGCCTGGCCCATTATTTTCAGGCTCTTATTCACATCTTGACTAACCCATATCTATTAATCTGTGTAGCACCACAAAGTGGTGCCTTCCCAGGCAGATTCTAGCGTGTGTCCATCTTGGGCTGGAGCTTCATCGCATCTGGCTTCTCTCTCAGGAGAGGCACGGTGGTCTGCCTAACTTAGGAGAGGCGTGGCATCTGACTGAGCCATCTACCTCACTTCCTTCTTCCTGTTCTGTCTACTCCACCCACCTAAGGGCTGGCCAAGGCAGTTTCTTTATTAAAACAGAAGACCCTCCCACATCATTTCCCCCTTTTCTGTTTAAACAACAAAGAAGGCTTTAACTTTAACAGCAAAATTACATATAACAAAGCAGTTATCAAGTAAGAATTATAGTTACAATATTTATATCTACTGTCTTTTATCATAACTAAGGAAAACTATAACTATCTATCTATTCTTCAACTCCATCAAAGACTCCAGAAGAACACAATATTACCTAGGTGAACAAGAAGTAAGCTATTTTCAAAACTCTAGAAATGACAGAGACATCTTGCTAGCTGGATAGTCACCCAAAGTTCTTTTGTACCGCTGGGGCATCCGTCTTCGGCCTACAGGCCCATAGTTTCCAGCAGACATTTCCATGATGCAGGAAATTTCAAAGGCAGTTCAGTCAGTATCTGCTGTGTCCTGCAGAATGTCTTGCAGACTCTTTCATGAATCAGGAATCCCAAAGAATCATCTCACCTTTAGGCAAGTTCAGCAGTCCTCTCTCTGTGGGTTCTTTGTGTCCAGTTTATGCAACAGTCCAGGCAAAAGCAGTTTCTTGTGCAAATTGCTATCCAACTCCATAAGGATCCTCTTCGATGCCCATCTTCCTCTTGAAGTAGATTGGTGCTGCCAGGAGCTGATGTGTCTCATTGTCATGAAAAGCCTTAAGTTATTAAAACATCTAAAATGCGATATTCTGTAGTCTTTGAAAGATATGAAGAATGCCTATGTAACTTAAATAAATCTCTATATAGCTAGAAAATCTAACTAACATAACTACAAGTTTTACTAATATTGATAACTATCCATTAACAACCTATATACATTACATTTTTAAATGAACTACACAATCACAATACATTAATCAGTATCAGAAATACATATACATATAACAAAATTGACCTTAAATTTAAATCACTAAAGAAAAATCCATATCAATTCAAATTACTCATCTCCATATCATATCCCCCTTTAAATGTAAAAGAACACTTATAAACAATATTTAGGAACATGGATGCAGTTATTTCTCTCCAAACTGCTTCCTGCTGAATGGGGACGCTGTTAATCAGATCTTTCATCTTTCATGGTGTAACCTGTGTGCCAGGTTCATCTCAGTCTTCAGTTGGGTGAAATAATTTTTTGAGGGTGTTCACAGCAACCTTTCAGGAGGGCGTGGTCTATCATACGATATTGGCATAGAAGCAGTCCATAGGGTCTCATTTTCTGTAAAAACAAAAGAAACTCCTTTCCAAAGCATCATGTCCTTAGATCCAATCTGAGCAATTATGTACACTTTCAAACCAAAGTGCTTATCTTTCAAAGTACAACATTACGAAAGATATGGAACACTCCATTCACTTCTAACAAGGCTTTGAACTCTTAGAAGCAATTGCTTGTTCTTGGAGAGAAACGTTTATGCATTTCTCACGAAAGAATCTGAAAGCTTATGTTTACTTGCAAAAGAAAGTGCCTATCTTTCAAAGTACAAAATTTAGAAGGAAAGGCAACACTCCATTCACTTCTGGCAATGCTTTGCACTGTTTGAAACAAGGGCTTGTTCTTGGAATAAAAGCATATGCGATTTTGGGGAAAGCATCTGAAGAATTCTGTACAGTTTCAAAACAAAGTGCTTATCTTTCACAGTCCAACATTACGAAAGATATGGAACACTCCATTCACTTCTAGCAATGTTTTACACTGTTTGTCGCCATGGCTTCTCTTTTGAGAGAAATGCATAAACATTTCACAGGAAATAATCTGAAGAATGATGTACACTTTCAAAAAAAGGTCTAATCTTTCAAAGTACAGTGTTCATTAAGAAATAGAACACTTCTTTCTCATCGATCAATGCTTTGCACTCTTTTAAGCAAGGGCTTGTTCTTTGAAACAATCTGGTATGCATTTCCCAGGTAAGCATCTGAAGATTTATGTACACTTTCAAAACTAAAGGCATATCCTTCAAATGAGAGCCTTCAGAAAGAAATGCAACAACTTCTAGCAATGTTTTGGACTGTATTAAGAAAATGCATCTCTTTTCAGAGTAACGCGTACGTTTCTCAGGAAAGCTTCTGAAGAATTATGTAAATGTTTCAAAGAGAGAGCTCATCTGTCAACGTACCTCTTTCAGAAATGAAACACTCCCTTCACTTCTAACAATGCTTTGTCTGTTTGTTGCAAGAACTTCTCTTTTGAGAGAGACGTGTATATGTCTGTCAGCAAAGCATCTGACCAATTAAGAACTCTTTCAAAAGAAAGGGTTTTTCTTTCAAAGTACAGCATTTGGAAAGAAATAGAAGACTCCATTCTCTTCTAACAATGTTTTGCAGTGTTTGAATCACGGGCTTCTCTTTTGAGAGAAACGTATATTCCTTTCTCAGGAAAGCATCTTTCGAATTATGTACATTTTCAAACCAAAGGGCATATCTCTCAAAGGACAGCATTCAGAAAGAAATGCAACAACTCCACTCACTTCTAGCAGAGTTTTGCAGTGTTTTATGCAAATGCTTCTCTTTTAAGAGAAACGCATATGTGTTTCTCAGGAGAGCATCTGAAGAATTATGTACACTTTCAAAACAAAGAGCTTATCATTCAAAGTACAACATTAAGAAAGATATAGAACACCCTATTCACTTCTAACAAGGCTTTGAACTCTATGAAGCAATTGCTTGTTCTTGGAGAGAAACGTTTATGCGTTTCTCACGAAAGAATCTGAAAGCTTATGTACACTTGCAAAAGAAAGTGCCTATCTTTCAAAGTACAAAATTTAGAAGCAAAGGCAACACTCCATTCACTTCTAGCAATGCTTTGCACTGTTTGAAACAAGGGCTTGTTCTTGGAATGAAAAGCATATGCGATTTTGGGGAAAGCATCTGAAGAATTCTGTACAGTTTCAAAACAAAGTGCTTATCTTTCACAGTCCAACATTACGAAAGATATGGAACACTCCATTCACTTCTAGCAATGTTTTACACTGTTTGTCGCCATGGCTTCTCTTTTGAGAGAAATGCATAAACATTACACAGGAAATAATCTGAAGAATGATGTACACTTTCAGAAAAAGGTCTAATCTTTTAAAGTACAGTGTTCATTAAGAAATAGAACACTTCTTTCTCATCGATCAATGCTTTGCACTCTTTTAAGCAAGGGCTTGTTCTTTGAAACAATCTGGTATGCATTTCCCAGGTAAGCATCTGAAGATTTATGTACACTTTCAAAACTAAAGGCATATCCTTCAAAGGAGAGCCTTCAGAAAGAAATGCAACAACTTCTAGCAATGTTTTGGACTGTATTAAGAAAATGCATCTCTTTTCAGAGTAACGCGTACGTTTCTCAGGAAAGCTTCTGAAGAATTATGTAAATGTTTCAAAGAGAGAGCTCATCTGTCACCGTACCTCTTTCAGAAATGAAACACTCCCTTCACTTCTAACAATGCTTTGTCTGTTTGTTGCAAGAACTTCTCTTTTGAGAGAGACGTGTATATGTCTGTCAGCAAAGCATCTGACCAATTAAGAACTCTTTCAAAAGAAAGGGTTTTTCTTTCAAAGTACAGCATTTGGAAAGAAATAGAAGACTCCATTCTCTTCTAACAATGTTTTGCAGTGTTTGAATCACGGGCTTCTCTTTTGAGAGAAACGTATATTCCTTTCTCAGGAAAGCATCTTTCGAATTATGTACATTTTCAAACCAAAGGGCATATCTCTCAAAGGACAGCATTCAGAAAGAAATGCAACAACTCCACTCACTTCTAGCAGAGTTTTGCAGTGTTTTATGCAAATGCTTCTCTTTTAAGAGAAACGCATATGTGTTTCTCAGGAGAGCATCTGAAGAATTATGTACACTTTCAAAACAAAGAGCTTATCATTCAAAGTACAACATTAAGAAAGATATAGAACACCCTATTCACTTCTAACAAGGCTTTGAACTCTATGAAGCAATTGCTTGTTCTTGGAGAGAAACGTTTATGCGTTTCTCACGAAAGAATCTGAAAGCTTATGTACACTTGCAAAAGAAAGTGCCTATCTTTCAATGTACAAAATTTAGAAGGAAAGGCAACACTCCATTCACTTCTAGCAATGCTTTGCACTTTTTGAAACAAGTGCTTGTTCTTGGAATGAAAAGCGTATGCGATTTTGGGGAAAGCATCTGAAGAATTCTGTACAGTTTCAAAACAAAGTGCTTATCTTTCAAAGTACAGCAATGATAAAGATATGGAACACTCCATTCACTTCTAGCAATATTTTGTCTGTTTGTAACAAGTACTTCTCTTATTGAGAAAAACGTGTATGTGTATCTCAGGAAAGTATCTCAGCAATTATGTACACTTTCAAACCAAAGTGCTTATCTTTCCAAGTACAACATTACAAAAGATATGGAACACTCCATTCACTTCTAGCAATGTTTTACACTGTTTGTCGCCATGGCTTCTCTTTTGAGAGAAAGGCATAAACATTTCACAGGAAATAATCTGAAGAATGATGTACACTTTCAAAAAAAGGTCTAATCTTTCAAAGTACAGCTTTCATAAAGAAATAGAACACTCCTTTCTCATCTATCAATGCTTTGCACTGTTTTAAGCAAGGGCTTGTTCTTTGAAACAATCTGGTATGCGTTTCCCAGGAAAGCATCTGAAGATTTATATACACTTCCAAAACGAAAGGCATATCCTTCAAAGGACAGCTTTCACAAAGAAATGCAACAACTTCTAGCATTGTTTTGGACTGTTTTAAGCAAACGCATCTCTTTTCAGTATAACGCGTACGTTTCTCAGGAAAGCTTCTGAAGAATTATGTAAATGTTTTAAAGAGAGAGCTCATCTGTCAACGTACCTCTTTCAGAAATGAAACACTCCCTTCACTTCTAACAATGCTTTGTCTGTTTGTTGCAAGAACTTCTCTTTTGAGAGAGACGTGTATATGTCTGTCAGCAAAGCAACTGAGCAATCATGAACACTTTCAAAACAAAGGGTTTTTCTTTCAAAGTACAGCATTTGGAAAGAAATAGAACACTCCATTCTCTTCTAACAATGTTTTGCAGTGTTTGAATCACGTGCTTCTCTTTTGAGAGAAACGTATATTCCTTTCTCAGGAAAGCATCTTTCGAATTATGTACATTTTCAAACCAAAGGGCATATCTCTCAAAGGACAGCATTCAGAAAGAAATGCAACAACTCCACTCACTTCTAGCAGAGTTTTGCAGTGTTTTATGCAAATGCTTCTCTTTTAAGAGAAACGCATATGTGTTTCTCAGGAGAGCATCTGAAGAATTATGTACACTTTCAAAACAAAGAGCTTATCTTTCAAAGTACAACATTAAGAAAGATATAGAACACCCTATTCACTTCTAACAAGGCTTTGAACTCTATGAAGCAATTGCTTGTTCTTGGAGAGAAACGTTTATGCGTTTCTCACGAAAGAATCTGAAAGCTTATGTACACTTGCAAAAGAAAGTGCCTATCTTTCAAAGTACAAAATTTAGAAGGAAAGGCAACACTCCATTCACTTCTAGCAATGCTTTGCACTGTTTGAAACAAGTGCTTGTTCTTGGAATGAAAAGCGTATGCGATTTTGGGGAAAGCATCTGAAGAATTCTGTACAGTTTCAAAACAAAGTGCTTATCTTTCAAAGTACAACAATGCTAAAGATATGGAACACTCCATTCACTTCTAGCAATGTTTTGTCTGTTTGTAACAAGTACTTCTCTTATTGAGAAAAACGTGTATGTGTATCTCAGGAAAGTATCTCAGCAATTATGTACACTTTCAAACCAAAGTGCTTATCTTTCAAAGTACAACATTACGAAAGATATGGAACACTCCATTCACTTCTAGCAATGTTTTACACTGTTTGTCGCCATGGCTTCTCTTTTGAGAGAAAGGCATAAACATTTCACAGGAAATAATCTGAAGAATGATGTACACTTTCAAAAAAAGGTCTAATCTTTCAAAGTACAGCTTTCATAAAGAAATAGAACACTCCTTTCTCATCTATCAATGCTTTGCACTGTTTTAAGCAAGGGCTTGTTCTTTGAAACAATCTGGTATGCGTTTCCCAGGAAAGCATCTGAAGATTTATGTACACTTCCAAAACGAAAGGCATATCCTTCAAAGGACAGCCTTCAGAAAGAAATGCAACAACTTCTAGCATTGTTTTGGACTGTTTTAAGCAAATGCATCTCTTTTCAGAGTAACGCCTACGTTTCTCAGGAAAGCTTCTGAAGAATTATGTAAATGTTTCAAAGAGAGAGCTCATCTGTCAACGTACCTCTTTCAGAAATGAAACACTCCCTTCACTTCTAACAATGCTTTGTCTGTTTGTTGCAAGAACTTCTCTTTTGAGAGAGACGTGTATATGTCTGTCAGCAAAGCATCTGAGCAATTATGAACACTTTCAAAACAAAGGGTTTATCTTTCAAAGTACAGCATTTGGAAAGAAATAAAGACTACCATTCTCTTCTAACAATGTTTAGCAGTGATAAAATCACGTGCTTCTCTTTTGAGAGAAACGTATATTCCTTTCTCAGGAAAGCATCTTTCGAATTATGTACATTTTCAAACCAAAGGGCATATCTCTCAAAGGACAGCATTCAGAAAGAAATGCAACAACTCCACTCACTTCTAGCAGAGTTTTGCAGTGTTTTATGCAAATGCTTCTCTTTTCAGAGAAACGCATATGTGTTTCTCAGGAGAGCATCTGAAGAATTATGTACACTTTCAAAACAAAGAGCTTATCTTTCAAAGTACAACATTAAGAAAGATATAGAACACCCTATTCACTTCTAACAAGGCTTTGAACTCTGTGAAGCAATTGCTTGTTCTTGGAGAGAAACGTTTATGCGTTTCTCACGAAAGAATCTGAAAGCTTATGTACACTTGCAAAAGAAAGTGCCTATCTTTCAAAGTACAAAATTTAGAAGGAAAGGCAACACTCCATTCACTTCTAGCAATGCTTTGCACTGTTTGAAACAAGTGCTTGTTCTTGGAATGAAAAGCGTATGCGATTTTTGGGAAAGCATCTGAAGAATTCTGTACAGTTTCAAAACAAAGTGCTTATCTTTCAAAGTACAACAATGCTAAAGATATGGAACACTCCATTCACTTCTAGCAATGTTTTGTCTGTTTGTAACAAGTACTTCTCTTATTGAGAAAAACGTGTATGTGTATCTCAGGAAAGTATCTCAGCAATTATGTACACTTTCAAACCAAAGTGCTTATCTTTCAAAGTACAACATTACGAAAGATATGGAACACTCCATTCACTTCTAGCAATGTTTTACACTGTTTGTCGCTATGGCTTCTCTTTTGAGAGAAAGGCATAAAAATTTCACAGGAAATAATCTGAAGAATGATGTACCCTTTCAAAAAAACGTCTAATCTTTCAAAGTACAGCTTTCATAAAGAAATAGAACACTCCTTTCTCATCTATCAATGCTTTGCACTGTTTTAAGCAAGGGCTTGTTCTTTGATGTAATCTGGTATGCGTTTCCCAGGAAAGCATCTGAAGATTAATATACACTTCCAAAACGAAAGGCATATCCTTCAAAGGACAGCTTTCAGAAAGAAATGCAACAACTTCTAGCATTGTTTTGGACTGTTTTAAGCAAACGCATCTCTTTTCAGAATAACGCATACGTTTCTCAGGAAAGCTTCTGAAGAATTATGTAAATGTTTCAAAGAGAGAGCTCATCTGTCAACGTACCTCTTTCAGAAATGAAACACTCCCTTCACTTCTAACAATGCTTTGTCTGTTTGTTGCAAGAACTTCTCTTTTGAGAGAGACGTGTATATGTCTGTCAGCAAAGCATCTGAGCAATCATGAACACTTTCAAAACAAAGGGTTTATCTTTCAAAGTACAGCATTGGAAAGAAATCGAAGACTCCATTCTATTCTGACAATTTTTAGCAGTGTTTGAATCACGTGCTTCTCTTTTGAGAGAAACGTATATTCATTTCTCAGGAAAGCATCTTTCGAATTATGTACATTTTCAAACCAAAGGGCATATCTCTCAAAGGACAGCATTCAGAAAGAAATGCAACAACTCCACTCACTTTTAGCAGAGTTTTACAGTGTTTTATGCAAATGCTTCTCTTTTAAGAGAAACACATATATGTTTCTCAGGAGAGCATCTGAAGAATTATGTACACTTTCAAAACAAAGAGCTTATCTTTCAAAGTACAACATTAAGAAAGATATAGAACACCCTATTCACTTCTAACAAGGCTTTGAACTCTATGAAGCAATTGCTTGTTCTTGGAGAGAAACGTTTATGCGTTTCTCACGAAAGAATCTGAAAGCTTATGTACACTTGCAAAAGAAAGTGCCTATCTTTCAAAGTACAAAATTTAGAAGGAAAGGCAACACTCCATTCACTTCTATCAATGCTTTGCACTGTTTGAAACAAGTGCTTGTTCTTGGAATGAAAAGCAGTATGCGATTTTGGGGACAGCATCTGAAGAATTCTGTACAGTTTCAAAACAAAGTGCTTATCTTTCAAAGTACAACAATGCTAAAGATATGGAACACTCCATTCACTTTTAGCAATGTTTTGTCTGTTTGTAACAAGTACTTCTCTTACTGAGAAAAACATGTATGTGTATCTCAGGAAAGTATCTGAGCAATTATGTAGTCTTTCAAACCAAAGTGCTTATCTTTCAAAGTACAACATTACGAAAGATATGGAACACTCCATTCACTTCTAGCAATGTTTTACACTGTTTGTCGCCATGGCTTCTCTTTTGAGAGAAAGGCATAAACATTTCACAGGAAATAATCTGAAGAATGATGTACACTTTCAAAAAAAGGTCTAATCTTTCAAAGTACAGCTTTCATAAAGAAATAGAACACTCCTTTCTCATCTATCAATGCTTTGCACTGTTTTAAGCAAGGGCTTGTTCTTTGAAACAATCTGGTATGCGTTTCCCAGGAAAGCATCTGAAGATTTATGTACACTTCCAAAACTAAAGGCATATCCTTCAAAGGACAGCCTTCAGAAAGAAATGCAGCCAATTCTAGCATTGTTTTGGACTGTGTTAAGCAAATGCATCTCTTTTCAGAGTAACGCCTACGTTTCTCAGGAAAGCTTCTGAAGAATTATGTAAATGTTTCAAAGAGAGAGCTCATCTGTCAACGTACCTCTTTCAGAAATGAAACACTCCCTTCACTTCTAACAATGCTTTGTCTGTTTGTTGCAAGAACTTCTCTTTTGAGAGAGACGTGTATATGTCTGTCAGCAAAGCATCTGAGCAATTATGAACACTTTCAAAACAAAGGGTTTTTTCTTTCAAAGTACAGCATTTGGAAAGAAATAGAAGACTCCATTCTCTTCTAACAATGTTTTGCAGTGTTTGAATCACGTGCTTCTCTTTTGAGAGAAACGTATATTCCTTTCTCAGGAAAGCATCTTTCGAATTATGTACATTTTCAAACCAAAGGGCATATCTCTCAAAGGACAGCATTCAGAAAGAAATGCAACAACTCCACTCACTTCTAGCAGAGTTTTGCAGTGTTTTATGCAAATGCTTCTCTTTTAAGAGAAACGCATATGTGTTTCTCAGGAGAGCATCTGAAGAATTATGTACACTTTCAAAACAAAGAGCTTATCTTTCAAAGTACAACATTAA
>NW_024582257.1:0-26391 GCF_903992535.2 Arvicola amphibius | reverse complement strand
TAAATTTGTAATGTGTTTGTGGTTGTATGAGGCATAGTTATATCATATTAGCTGTACTTATGATCTGATTAAATATATAATGTGTTTGCTATTATGTGGGATAGTTATATCATGTTAGGCATAATTATGACCTGGTTATTGTTTTCATTTGAAAACTAAGCATGACATAAAGAAATATGATTGTAAAAAAAAAGAAATATGATTGTCAAGTTGGCAGTGGGTGGCTTTGTGACGGCCACTCTTAGTTGTCACCTTGACTGTATCTGGGATCAACTAAAAATCAAATGTCTGGACACACATGTGAGAGATTTTATTCTTTATTTCTTTATTTATTTATTTATTATGTATACAATATTCTGTCTGTGTGTATGCCTGCACGCCAGAAGAGGGCACCAGACCCCATTAGAGATGGTTGTGAGCTACCATGTGGTTGCTGGGAATCGAACTCAGGACCTTTGGAAGAGCAGGCAATGCTCTTAACCTCTGAGCCATCTCTCCAGCCCCGAGATTTTATTATTAATTAAATCATTTAAAGTGGTAAGACCCACTTTTAATTTGAATCTCTGAAGTGGGAAGATACACTTTTAATCTGGGCCACACCTTCTGCTGACAGCCTATATAAAGGATGTGAAAGATGAAAGCTTGTTCCTGCTCTCGCTAGCAAGTCTGTTCCTTCACTGGTGTTGGAGTCTACTTCAGGATTCCAGCATATACTGTAGATCAGCTGAGACATCCGGCCTCATGGACTGAGCAACTACTGGATTCTTAGACCTTCCTTATTGGTAGACAGTCATTGCTAGACCAGCTGGACCACAGCCTGAAAGTCACTAATAAATCCCCTACAGATATATAATATATATATATATATATATATACACATTATATAATGTTATGTTCCTCTTGAAAACCACAATACACCCCACTCCCAATTGACTCTGTCTGCTTCACGTTTATGTTTGAAGGACGTGTTCTCTTGGCTTCCTGCTTGGCTGCCTGCTGTTGTGCCTCTTCTGCCATCATGGATGCTCCCTCTGTAACCATAGCCAAAATAAACTCTTTTTTTTTCTGCCATTTGCCTTGGTCGTGGTGTGTTATTACAAGACAAAGTAACTAATACAGCAGCCTAAAGTGAGATGGTGAGAGTTGGAAGGAACTATCTCTTCAGGAAAGGCCACTTGGGCACAGATAACCTCTGCTGTTGACAACCCAATCCATGGTAAGGACGCAGAAGACACATGATATGTGTCTCATCTTTCACATCTGTGATGGGCTCAGTCATGTCTCCACTAAGTTAATGTGTTGAAGCAGTTCTGATGTGACTGTGCAACAGGCCTCCTTATCTAGGGGTACACATTCCAGGACCCCTAGTAGATCCCCAGCTTTCATAGACCCCCTACATATGCTAGGTCGTTTCCTATACACACATCCCTATGAAATCTAATTTGTAAGCTAGACATAGTAAGAAATGAACAATAATAGCAAAATAAAACAAGAACAATAATTAGAATAAGTTATTGTCAACATCACTCCTGTTGTATGTTTAGCCAGTATTAAGTAAAATGTATTTACTTGTATATAACATTGTAGCGTGCCAAACAACCATAGCTGGTTATCAAGAGTGCTAACCTATCAAGTGAGGAACTAACCGGTGGGTAGCACATACATGGATAATGCAATCATGCTGACGGAGGCCTTAGTATCCAGAACACAGGCAACTGGGTCTCCGCAGAGAGCAATGAAAATGTCAGATCTGTCTACCTCTGGGAACTGGGTCATTGATATTGCTGTAGACAAAAATATTAATTAAAAGGAACTACAAGAGAAGTCTGGCATGACCCCACATCTTGAGGAAGACAAGAAGGGAGCACAGCAAGCACCCTGGCACAGAGCCTTTGCAGATGCACCCATCTGCTCCAGTGCACAGAGGTCTGAGTGGAGACGTGGGGACCAATTGCTAAGACGCAGCTGTGTTCTCATATTTTGTTCTCCTTTCCACCCCTCTATGTGGCTGTCATTTCTCTGACCCTTTGGTTGCTCTACCAATCGGATTACACTGCAGCCATCGGATACTTCTCCCTGCAGCCACATCGGGCTTGTTCCTTTACTACGCATGGGATTTGGTTTTGGATCTTTACTGCAGGTGAAACTTACACGTAATAAAAGGGACAAACCTTTTAGACGTTTCCAATGGTCCACTGACGTTCAATTATCAAACAATAAAGAATGTGTGTAAATATTCACCACAACCCATTTTTACATGGACACGCACTCATGTAGTTACATACCATGGCCAAGATGATGAATTCCCGTAGGTGCCACTTCCTCCCTGTCCTCCCCTGGCAATCATCTCTCTGCTTTTCGTCGCTGTCGATTCGTTTTTGTTTTCTAGAATTGTATGGCATATGTTTTTGCTTTGTCTGGTATGCGTTTCCCATACATGTGTAGAAGGAGGAGCGGTGGGCCTCTTCCCGCCACCCAGCTCCCGGCCGCCGGCTAGCTTTACCCAAAATAATTACATGGAAACTGTATTTTTAAACACTGCCTGGCCCATCAGTTTCAGCCTCTTATTGGCGAACTCTCACATCTTGACTAACCCATATTTAGTAATCTGTAAAGCACCACGAGGTGGTGGCTTACCAGGAGAGATCTTAACCTGTGTCTGACTCAGAGAGGCAGGGCAACTGCCTGAGGCGCCTGCCTGACTCTGCTTTCTTTCTCCCACAATTCTGTTCTGTCTACTCCGCCTACCTAATTTTCTGTCCTATTAAAGGGCCAAGGCAGTTTCCTTATTAACCAATGAAAGTAACACATAGGCAGAGGACCCTCCTCCATCATACATGGACCCATCAGGCTAAAGAAAAACAGCACAACTGGTTTAAAGGTAAAACTATCTGACTTTCCTGAGCGCCCTTTTCTCCTCAGTCTTTATTAGTTCATTTAGAGCCCAGCCCAGTGTGTTTTGTTTGCATTCACATCTCTCCACTCCTCCCAGGTCCACCCCTTCACACTTTCCTACCCCACCCAACTTTGTGGTCTCCTTCTATATTTTTATATCCATCAAGCCTAATTTGGGCTGTCCACATACTTGGACACGTGACCTTCCCCTGAAGCATGGTTGACCTACCAGGGATCACACCCTAGCAGCAAACTGACTCTTCCTCCCCAAGCAGCTATAGTGGTCACTGACCTCTCAGCTAGGGGTGAAGCTCCATGTCTAACTTCCCTTCTGTGTTGGGACTTCATCCAGCTTAAGCCTGCACAAGTCTTGTGCATGCTGTCACAACCACTGTGAACATACATGCACACACCTGCCCTGATGTGCCCAGAAAACAGTTTACTTGCAGAGAAACATCGCCACCTCTGGATCTTAGAGTCTTTCCATCCTTTCTTCCCCAATGGTCCCTGAGCCTTGGGACAAAAGGTGTGATGTGGGTATCCTGTTTCCAGCTGAGTGTTCTGTAATCTCGCATTCTCTGCATCTTGACCAGCTGTAGGTCTCCATGTTAATCAGCATCTGAATTTCAAGTTCAGTGTATCACTGTTTCAAATCAGAATACAGCATAGAGAGTCAAATAAAACTCACATATGAAATATCAAATCATTTTGAAATTGCTTTTATACATTCCACCAATACCATAATATTATGATGATTTTTATTTAAGCATGCAATTGTCTTTTGAAAGAGACTTAAATCATAAGCAGCCTATAATCAACCTATGTACATATGAAAGTTCTTACGGTTTCTTGAGCTACTCACCCCGTGGTTAGTTTCAAGCCTCTATGTTTCAACTTCCCCCTCTTCTTCTCTGAGAACCCCCACTTCCCAGATGCTAGAAGTGAGTGCCCATAGCTCACTAATTCTCTGGAAATATTTTAAATTCTCTTTTTGTTTGTGTGCATGGTTTTTATTTGTGGCTTTGGGTTTTGGGAGGAATTATAGTTTTTACTGCTATGTCTTCAAGTTCTCTTTACTTTTGTTTTATACAGATGCTGAATACCACACAGTAACCTCATTGAGCACAATTTTCTCTTCAATATTATAGCTTTTGTCTTTCATCTCCAGATGGTTGGTGTGGGTTTTTGTATATTTCTATCATTCTGCTGAACACCTTGGCTATATGGAATATAACTAAAAATAATTCCATTTTATTTTATCTTAGTGTGGTGTTGTGTGTGGTATATGTATGTGAGTTATATATATATTCTTGCCCAGGTGTATGTGATAGCCAGAAGTTGATATTAAAATTCTCTTTTCAATAACTCGACACCTTAGATTGTTGTTGTTTTACTAAAAAAAAATTTGATGAAAATATAGTTACATCTTTTACTCCATTCCCTGCCCTACTCCTCACACACCCCCACCTCACTCTCTCAAATTGATCACCTCTCTTTGGTTATTATCCTCTGGAGTCCTCTGTCACCTGTACACACGTGCCCATCCACATACAAATGAAAAGTCTCCAAGTTCACAGAAGCAAAGAAAGAACCCAGTTCCCTCCACTGTGTTCACAAGCACAGGCATCACTGGTCACTCTGTGGAAGACCACAGGAAACACCCTCTAAACCCACTCATTCTAACTACTTTCAAATTCCATCAAAGCAGAAAGAATGCTATAATGCACCCCAATGTGCTGTGATCGGCTTTAACAATCGCCAGCACCATGGCAACCTGGTTTCACTTACCCCCGCCTCTGTGAGTTTGTTGATGTTGGAGACTGGAACCCAAGCCTAGGCTCATGCTAGCCAAGTGCTCATCCCCAGATTTTGTTTCTTTGAGTCACTGTCTCCTTGGATAGCCCAGGCTTTCCTTTGATGCACAATCCTCATCCTCTGACTTTGAATAACTGATGGATTCTCCAGCCTCCACCTCCGGAGTGTTGGGAGTTCAGGCATGCGTACCATGCCAGGCCCCAACTTCATTTTAGCTATAGTGTTTTAAAACAAATTGCAGACATCATGTGAATATGCCCATCGCTATACTTCCATTTGCACAGACAGGCTGGAGGTGCCTGCTTGGGGTCCTGATTTGCCTTTAAGCATAGGAGCAAAAGAGTTCTTAGTGATACGAGCTTCAGACTCAACTTTGCACAGAGTACAGATACCATTTTAACCCAACATCCATGCTTTGTTTGAATCACAAGGGCTGTGCCTTGCTAATACTGCCCCTATAAAACCAGTTTTCAGTTTGGTCTCTCCAAATAGGAACAAAAGACCCACAAATCCTTTTTTAAAAAAGCATATCCAAAAAACTCAGTTGAATATTGGTGTTTCCTTGCTTTGCCATAAGATTGGTTAATGTTGCTACTTTTAGTGCCTCCAAACATAATGGAAAATTTTCATTTTTTACTAATCCTTGAGAACTTCCTATTATGTATTTTTATCATCTTCGCTCCATCTTGTCCAACCCATCCCAGATCCACCCATCTTTCTCATCCACCCAACTTTGTGTCCTATTTATTTTTTAAAGCCATTGAGTCTCATTTTCCCTGCCCATTATACTCTTGGATGTGTGGTCATGCACAGGTGCATGGCCGACTTACCAGTGGCTCTGGCTCGCTCTCTCTCTCTCTCTCTCTCTCTCTCTCTCTCTCTCTCTCTCTCTCTCTCCCCCAGAAGCCACCAAATGCCAATAGCTTCTCAGCTGGTGGTGTGTCTTCCTGCCCATCCCCCCTCCGTCAAGCTTGAGTCATGGCTATCATGGAGAATTCACATCATAGGAAGGGTAGAACATTTCATACTCAGTGTGAGTAGCACACTGAGAAGACTGCATCTCTCTGCGCGTGCACAATTGAAGACATGATTAAATGTCTCGGTTCCTAATTGCAGAAAGCCAAAATGCCAGCCTATTGGACACTGGTCCTTATTGCTGTCTGTTAGACTAGACATATGTGCTGTAGGTCTTAACATTTTATTTTAATTGATGCATTAAAGCATCAAGACTGTGTGCATTGATGGTCACTATGCATGTGTAAGCGCATGTGTACACTGTGTAGTGTTTAAGTCCGATTCAATGTATACAGCTCTGTCATTTCTATGCAGTGACATTAAATGATGCTGTGCCCCTTCCTTCTATCTAGTACCTCCCAGATTCTTAGTGGACACAGCCCAACATCTCCACATATTTCCAGATTGAGAGAGGGTCATGGAATCAATCTTGGTGAAGACCCCATCAACCGCCCCCCCCCCCCCCCCACTGCAGCGTATCTCCTTCGGAGGAGCATTCAGACAGTGTCCTAGAAGAGTGTCCATCTTTCAAGCTCTTGGTCTCCTGGCCTGTGAAACAGTTTTATTATAAAGAAGAGGATTGTGTAAGTGTGGACACTCTGTACAGCAGTGGTTCTCAACCTTCCTAGTGCCAGGACTCTTTAATACAGTTCCTCACGTTGTGGTGACTCCACCTGTAATTGTTGCTACTTCATTGCAGGCAGAAGTGCGTGAATCCATGATAGCCCAAATAAAAGGATATCACAGATTTATTAGGGAACACTCACAAATAACAACAGGACAGAGAGCTGCCAGGTTCTTCACTCTTCCCAGGGGTGAATAGAACCAGCAGTTCAATCTCTGACCACCACACAAGACGAGTGCCTGTCCCCTCTTTTAAAGAAGTTACAAGAAGCTCTGCCTCTGTCAAGCCAAATAGCCCAATGTCATGGGTGGGGCAAGTACCCACTACACTTCCCCCTTTTGTCTAATAAGAAGCTTCTAAACAAAACTATGTATCATAAGAACAATTAAAAAAATTTTGTCCAGGAAAAAGAAAGAGTAACCACATACACAAAAATAGAACTACAACCACAAGACCAACATCAAGAAAGAAACACATGATAAACGTTCAGGTTGAGGGGTAAATAACAGTGATGATTTCAACAGTTGTCCCATCCCAAGGAGTCTAAGTCTTGCACTTAAAATGGCTTAGCTAAAATAAAAGAGGACAGAGACTGTGACTATCTAGTATTCAATCCCATCAAAGGTCTGAGAAGGGAAATAGTATTCCCCAAGTAAGCAGGAAGTGTAAGCAAGTGACTTCCAAAGGTGGTGCAAGAAATGACAGAAACAGCTAGCTACTTGGACAGTCACCCAAAGTCTCTCTGTAACATTGGGGCAACTGACTCTAGCTACAGGCCTAGAATATCTGACAGACCTTTTTCAGAAGCAGAAAAATTTGGAAATTATCCATTCTGAAGAAGAGGGAAGTACCCACTAAGAACCCAGGGTTTAAATGAGGAGATATGAGACACTTGGACTTGAGAACAATGACATTCAAAGCGGCCAAAACAAGCTTGAGTGTGGCTCAGATTTTAGCCCTAAGCTGTGGGACGTCTGGAGACACAAGTAATAAAAGGAATCCCACTCCCTCTCAGAGGCCTCTCCTGTCTGCCTCATGGGGTCCCTCTGCTCCATTTAGGGACTTTATGGTGTCCCCTGCAAGCCTGGCCTTGCATTTCCCTGCAGTGGTCTTCACATAACTTCTTGGATCCTGTGGTTATTCGCACATTACCAAGGAGATTGGTCTTCTGAAGTGCAAGCCACCCCTATACAGCTGTAAATACTAGGCAATTAGCTGCTCGAGTGCTGTATTATAAATGTATGCAGGACGCCTAGGTGGCCTCACATCTTGAAGGATGGGAACTCAGGAGAGGGGGACTTTTTAAGGTTGACTTTCCTTTAGACAGTGAGGTGGGAGGGATATGAGGCCATAAACAGGGAGCCACATTCCACTCAGCAAATCTGGACATTGTTTTTATTGTCTTCTCTATTCTCCAAATCCTTGGTTGGGTGGACGTCCCTGTGTAGTATATGGTTACCAGAAATGTGTGTTCAAACCCGGAGAAGCTAAGTAACAAAGAGGGTGTTAGCGGGGACACATGGAACTCCTGGGAAGGGGAAATAGAATAGATTTTATAGGCAGACTCGGGAAGGTTGGGGATGGGAACTGGACAGATCAGGTTGGGGAGAAAGGGGTGGAGGAAGAAAGTGTTGGGAAAGACAACTGAAATGGGGGGTGTATTTAAGGGACAACGTGGAAGTGTAGTACAGTAGAAACTTACTGGAACCTCTGAGGGTGACCCTAGTGAGGACTCCTAGTGATGGAGATAAGGAGCCTGAGCCTGCTATTTTCTGTAACCAGCAAGGAGTCCAGTGATGGGACTGGGACACAATCCCAGCTACAAAACCTTGGACTGACACCTGTCCTGTCTGCAAGATGTACTGGGACAGTGATGCTGCAGAACTTGTGGGAGTGGCCAACTAATGGCTGATCTAACGTGAGGCCCAAGCCACAACACAGAATCCATGCCCAACACTGCCTAGACATGCAGAAACAGGAACCTGGATGGCTCAGAGACCTAGGATAGAACCAGACACAATGACAACAACAACAATAACAACAAGTCAATGAAATGATTCCTAATGATATTCTACTACACTCATAGGTCAGTGCCTAGTCCAGTCATCATCAGAGAGACTTCCTCTGACAGGTGATGGGAGCAGATACAGAGACCCACACGCAAACATTAAGCAGAGCTCAGGGAATCCTGAAGAAGGGAAAGAAAGGTTGTAGGGGTCAGAGGGGTCAAGGACACCAGGAGAACATGGCCCACAGAATCAACTAAACAGGGTTCATCAGGGTTCCCAGAAACTGCAGGGGCAATTACAGACTCTGCATGGATCTGTGTTAGGTCCTCTGCATACATGGTGTGATTGTTTAGCTTGGGGTTTGTGGGACTCCTAACAGTGTGGAGTGTAGGTGCCTCTGACTTTTTTGCCTGTTCTTAGAACATTTTTCCTCCTACTGGGTTGCCTCATCAAGCCTTGATATGAGGATTTGTGCCTAGTCATATTGTATCTTGTAATGTTGTGTTTAGTTGATATTACTGAAAAACCTGCTCTTTTTTGAAGAGAAAAAGAGGATCTGGGGAAAGGGATATTGGGGAACTGGAAGGAGTGGAAGGAGAGGAAGCTGTGGTTGGGATATATTGTGTAAGAGAAAATAAATAAAAAGGAAAAAAGAAACTACATTTTCAAAAAGAAAGAGATATGCTATTATAGGAGTGGAGATGGTACCGTACAGGGGGAGATGAAGATGGAGATTGCCTGCTATGTTATAGACAAGGCTTGTGCAGCCCAGACAGACTGTAAACTAGACATTCTTCTGTCTTGCATTCTGAGTTCTGGGATCATAGATGTATACTGCTATGCTCACAAAATACAGGTAAGTTAGAGAGTGGAAAAATGGCTAAGAGACAAAGAGTACCATCCACTCCTGCAGAGGGCCCAGATTCTATTCCCAACATCTACATGGAATAGCTCACAACCATCTGTAACCCCAATTCCATGGGATTCAATACCCTCTTCTGGTTTCCACATGCATCATCTGCATGTGGTGTACATATATACCATGCAGGCAAAACACTCATATGTATAAATAAATCTTAAAAACAGACAAATAGATAAATAAATGTAAATGTTATTCCACTTTCAGAAATACACATTATAGAAATGAAAGGAGACATAGACATGGAGTATATGTGTCTCAGGATATGGTTAATCTATAGTTGACTGTGGTTACAGTACCCCAAACCATTCTACAAATAAGCAAAATGAGTGAATATGTATCAGATAGATCTAAAGGAAAACTAAGGCAGTTGGAGCTAGAGCTAACCTGCCCTATCTTAAAAAATTACCAAGGCAATAAATATCAGAGGATGGCTAGAATTTTCCAAACTTGAAAAAGAAAAAAATAATATAGCAGAAGGGGAAAGGGGAGGTGGGGGCAAAGAAGAGAGAGAGAAAGAAAGACAGAGACAGAGAGAGACAGAGACAAAGATGGAGAGAGAAGGAAGCTAGGCAGATGCCCCTGTTCTTAGTAAAATCTTCTTTCCCCCTCCCTTTTTCCCAGGGCAGAGCCCAAACTACTTTGGTTGATTCTATGAGTTCCAAATCCCCTGAAACAGACTCTTCATGCTCCATACAAGATACAAGCAAGGGCTGAATGAATTGTTTGCCTAGAAGTTAAAAGAAGCCAAGAAATAAAACAGGAATAAAGGAGTCAGAGGTTAACCAAGATGAAAACCATCCTCTCATACTCTCTAGTACAGAGAGAAGGCACAATTATTGAGCCCAAAGTCAAAGCCCACAGTGAGAGGATGAGAGGGCAGGGAGTGAATATTGTCTGTGTTTATTATGCCTCAGGTAATGCATAACAATAACAATGACAATGTATGATAATAATATAGGCATTACAAATAAAAGTAGCCATATTATTGTTAAATGGGTATTATAAATGTAATTCTTAACATTTCATTTATTACACAGCTTGCCTGTAATACTATGTTATTTAGCATTTTTACTGACTTAATTTAATTGAGTTGTCGGTACAACAGACCAAAGTTGGAATTGTTTCTTCATTGTTTTCCAAGATGATGAAACTGAGACTCTAGGGGTAAAATAATTTGCCCATGGTCACATACCCAACCTCCCCCATCCAGATAAAACTGAATCTAAAATTCTCCTGTGATTGGATTTAGATTTGAATCAGGAAGTCAAGTTCTAGTCCAGATGTGTTAAACAGACTTCTAAGCTCCACCTTGACATTGCCGCTCTCTGAAGGTGACCAGTGTCTTCTGGCTGTGACTGTTGGGCTTGTGTGCTCAGCACATGGAGAGAGCAATGAGCATGACACCAGGTGGCTTATAGGTCCCCAAAAGGGTGGCCAGCCTCTTCTTCATTCACTGGCACACTTCAGACAGAGGACACCCAATGGGTAGAACCCCTTATGTTAGGTAATAAGAGAAAAATTGCTTCAGCTCTCTAGAAGACGGGCTGGATGGTATTGTCTGGTTTAAACCAGTTCTTTGTGGTTTCTCTGGAGTATCTTTTCTGAAACAAAAGAGAAACTTCAAAGAGGATTAAACTACTATTCAAAGGGATCAGAGCACTGCCCCTTTAAGCAAAGCTGCTTCCCTTTAAACAACTGTGGCTGCCTAGTGTCAAGGCAGGACCATAAAACAGAAAATGAGGTCTTAGAAACCTTATGTAGAGGCTGTGAGATTCCAATCTATGAGGCTGATAAGCATAGGTAACCATTTAGCAACCTGGGGCTCCACTTGATTTGGGCTCTGTATATACTTTTTTTCTAATTATGTACTTGGAAACCTTTGACACTTACCTGAATGTAACGCACGTGCACGCGCGCGCACACACACACACACACACACACACACACACACACACACACCTCTAAGCAGTATACCCAGGTCTTAGAGTTCCTATTTCTGTGATAAATGCAATGACCCAAAGCAACTTGGAGAGGAAAGGGTTTACTTCAGCTTACAGTCATAGTCCATGAAGGGAAGTCAGGAAAGGAACTCAAGACAGGAACCTGAAGGCAGGAACTGATGCAGAGGAACATTGCTTATTGGCTTGCTACCCATGGCTTGCTTAGCCTGCTTTTTAATGTAACAGGCCTGCCTACCCATGGTTGCACTGCTCACAGTGAGATGAGGCCCCTCACATCAATTATTAATCAAGAAAATACCCCGAGACTTGCTATAGGCCAACCTTATGAAAGCATTTTTCTCAGGTAAGATTCCCTCTTTCCAGATATGTCTAGGTTTGTGTCAAGTTGACAAAAACCAACCAGCCCAACTGATCCATTGTCACCTCGACACACAAACATATCACTTATTAATGCATAGTCTTTTGCTTCTTGGTCATCCTAATATCTCATATTAATATCAATAAAATATTCCCACTTATAAAAGTCCCATAGTCTTTAAAATTCAAAGCCTTTTAAAACGCCAAAGTCCCTTCAAATTCCAAAGCCTATCAACTGTAGGCACTTGTAAAATCAAAAACACGTTACATACTTTCTTACTCTAGGAAGGAAGAACCAGGACACAGTCACAATTAAAGCAAAGCAAAGCCAAAGCCCACACATGCAAAGAGCTCAGTATAGGAAATCCGGGATTCACTCACTGCCTTCTGGGCTCCAAAAGGCCAAGGCAACTCCAGTTCCCTGGGTCTGCCACCCTCATCTGCATGAAGATCTCTGCACAATGAAATTAGTATCTCTTTCTCTTCCTGACCAACAAGCAGAGACAAATTCTATTCAATACTATTCCAGTTGTGTCCAGCACAAGGATAAAAGGGATGATCCACCCTGAACTGACTTTGGGTACATGCTCAGAAAGGCGAACTGCCCCCTAAGTGAACTTCAATGGAATGGTGAAGACAGTTCTCCAAAAGGAAATAGTGCAGCTGCTCTGACAAGGAGAAAGCAGAGAACAGACAAACAATACATGCTTTTTACAGCACCATTACATGTGGCTTTAAGCTCAGGTGTCAAGGGCCACAAGTGTCCATAAAACACAATACAATAGAAGAAAGTTCAGTGCATTTACACCATGATGTAATTGCAAACTTTATTCATTAATTCCCTCAACTGTGCACAGAAAACCCACTCCATCTCAAGCATGAAACCTGAGTTCGGAGAAGGTACTAGAAAGGCATACCCAATGACTCCATCTCGGGGCCATCAAGGTGGCTCAGTGGGTAAAGCTGCTTGCCACCAAGTCTGACAACCTGAGTTTGATTCCTAGTATCCACAAAGTAGAAAAAGACTTGGTAAAGTCATCCTGTGACGTCTGCACATATAGTGTGGTCCATGCATGCACAGCTCGCAAGTAAAACAAATCAATGTAAAAATGCATTTTAAATGAGTGTTTGTTGAAACCACAAACATCAAGAAAGATTTCCAAGCTGTGAAGTGAGGAATGAGAAAGATTTCTCTGAGACCATGGCTGAGGAGGGCAGAAAGGGCTCTCTCTGAAGCTGGACCACAGTCCCTAAGATACAGCTGCCACTGTCACGTGGGGCACATGTTCCCCTAGGTGTAAAAAGTCAGATCCTGTTCTCATCTCTCAGTTTTAAGACTCATGCATATCTACCTTAATATTGCAAAATCTATATTTGGATGTTTTAAAAAAACTAGGTTGGATGGGAAAATAGGCAAGATATAAAATAGTTACTAATTTTAACACATTTTTTATAATGAAGGCGCTGCTTTGAAAGTCTTCTGTTCCCACATATGTGGATGATTTCGGTTGACTTATTAACTTCAGTGGGACTGAAAGATGCACCCCCCCCTACACACACACACACACACACACACACACACACACACACACACACACACACACACACACACACACACACGCATGCACGCCAACAGTTTCTTGTTCCAGACACAGCCCTGCTCAGCTGCCCACTGTGCCAGTACAATTGCAAAAAGTGCTGCCTCGGTCCATCAATTGTTAAGAGTTCAGAAGCTGCATAAGAAACTGCTTGTAGAGTCTCCTTCTCCTTGTAGCCTCAGCCCCTAGAGACAGCACAAGCCTTAGCTTAAGTGATCACCCCTGGCATCAGAAAGCAAAAGACAACAGCCCCTGACAGATCTAACTTGCCTGGCAAAACATTTCTTTAAGTCCCAATCAAGCTCTTTGAAACCTAGTCGGGTCTACTCTTGTGGTCAGGAGCTGTGACAAGGTTACACAGGGGCGCCATGGCAAGAAGGCACAGTGGATTTCCAGATGAACTTTTAACCACCATTTGGATGTCGAGTCCCAAAGCTCCTTGGGAGAGTCATCAAAGGCAATCCTGTTGTTCTCTGTCTCATCATGAGCAGGCAATCCGCCTTCAGCCTTTCCCCCAAGGAAGAGCTTGTGCAGAGTGAATGACAGGGTTTGATTGACAGGGCTAGACTGACATCCATTTCCTCTGCCTCCAAGTCCTGCCTGCCTCTGACATTTTGCTAGAACCTGGCGTTCTGTCAGCCCTTGAACCTGAGGAGCCGGTAGAATTCTAAAATCAAAGAAAGACCTTGCTGCCTGTTTGTCAGGCTCTCCAGCTGGGGGTCCATGGTTCTGAACAAAGCACTCATTTGGGAATGTCTCTGGCTGCTTTAGCAGGGAAGGCAAATGAGTCTAGGGTGGCCACTGCAGCCCCAACCCCAGTGTCTCAACTTAGCTCTATGACTGAGGGAGAGGAGGCATTCTGATCAGTGGGTTACTGAGGTCCCTACTCCTCATGTCCAGGTGAGGGTTCTGCTCAAATAGCCAAGAACTGTTGACTTGGGCCAAGGGCTGGATCATTGTCCCCAGGATGAGGTCACAGTGGAGCCCTCTATAACCAAGAAAGAAGAAGCAGGTTAACCAATGAATGTATGGTTACTATTAACTATCAACTCGACACGGTCTAGAATTGTCACAGATGAGGCATAAATCTGCAGACGGGCCTGTGAGGGCGTTTCTGGATTGGGTAAACTGAAGTAGAGGGTCCACCATAAAGAAGAGAGGCAGCGTTTCATGGACTGGGACCCTCCACTGAACAAACAAGAAGATGCCAGATAAGGACGAGAATTCGCCTCTCTCTGCTTTCCTGCGGCAGACACAGAGTGGCCAGCTGCCTCTCTCCTGCCACTATGCCTTCCCCACCATGATGGACAGAAGCCTCAAACTGTGAGCTACAATAAGCCCTTCATTAAGAGTTGCGTTTTTTAGGAATAGTATCACAATATGAGAAAAGCAACTCATAGAGAATTCAAAGGCAGGTCGACCAGCAGATAAAAGCAGAGGGCAGAAGGAGCCTGGCCGGTTCTCTCACCTCTTGGTGTCGGGTTCCTGAGTGGAAATGGGATGTCCTTAACTTTCTTTCTGGTTCTAAGTTTAACTGAGGACACATGTCCACATCACAGCCTTTCACACATGAAGGCCATGAAGGCTCTCTGCAGGTAAAATTGAGGCCAGAGAAAGGGGCTTAACTGGGAGGAATTCTGAGAAGTCCTTACAGAGCTCAATACTCCAAGCTCAAAGTCTTAAATTCAAGAGGAGAGAAAGACTGAACAGTTGGCTGACCTCCTGGGCTCAATAGCTTTTTACCTCTGCCTCCTTGGAATGATTTAAACACCAGCAGGAGCAGAAAGGTCTCTGAGATTGGGTAGAAACTTCAGATGACCTGTGATGGTGAACCAAGATGCTGCCAACTGGGGAAAGGGCTTCAAGCTCAAATAGGAGCTGGGGCCCAGTGGATTCTGTGGTTTCCAGGACCACCACAGGGCAGCAGGGAAGCAAATCTACACAGACATCACAAGCTGCTTTCTCTGTCTGGACTTCACAAAGCTGCAGACCCAGGTGTGGGTGAATGTGATCATTCCAAGTACATCAATAAGTTCGAGATTTAAAATCTGTGGATGAAGAGGCAGGATAGACAACTCAGTCATTAGTAACACTTACCCAGCACCCACATCGGTGGCTCACAAAGAGCCTGTAACCCTGCCAGGAAGTCTGAAGACCTCCTTCTGGCTCCGTAGGCACCAGACATGCACGTGTCCACTTGCATAACGTGTAGGTACCCGCGGCTCAACCGTTAAGAGCACTCATCATTCTTGTAGAAGACCCAGGTCTGAATTCCAGTGCCCACATAATAGCGCTCGACCTTCCATAACTCCAGTTCCAGGGAATCTGCCTCCCTCTCCTGGTTTCTGTGGGCACTACATTCATGTGGTGTGCAGACATTTATGAAAACACTCCAACACATAAAATTAAAAAATGTTTCTTTACAGATTTATTTATCTTGCATGTAAGCCTGCCTGCCAGAAGAGGGCACCAGATCTCATTACAGATGGTTGTGAGCCACCATTTGGTTGCTGGGAATTGAACTCAGGGTTTTCATTTACCATGTTCCCCATAGCACTGCCTTTGCCATAATCCTAATCACAGCAGGTGTGTTTACCTGTTTTTATTGTAAGTTTATAAAGAAAAGAGGTCTATTTAAATTACAGGTTGAATTCCCATATTAGGTGGCTTTACGGGTTCTGCTTCTGATGCTGACTTAATGCAGGAAGACATGGTGGGAAGAAGGAGGAGATCATGTGATCTGGCAGAAACCTAGCGAGACTAAAGTCCTTTCTATTGGCATGTCTCCATCTGACCTAAGGATTTCCCTGTGGACAAGCTTGAGGGTGTGAGATTGTGGCTCCAGAACTCAAGCAAAAGCTCAGCCTGGTGGCATATTTGGATCTTCAGTGCTGGAAAGGGGTAGGGACCAGCGTAGCCAATCAGTGAGCTCCAGGCTCAGTGAGAGACCCTCTCTCAAAAAAGAAGGTGACATATGACAGTGGAAGACACTTAAAATTGACCTCTGGCCTCCATGCCTGCACACACAAGTGAATGCACACACACACACACACACACATGAGTCCATGCACATGCATATATACCTAACACACATACACACACATATCAATTTTTTAAAATCCTACAACCTTCCCGATCATTAGTTCAAACAGACTAAAATAGTCTCAAAATTTATATGTCTGTCTAATGTCTTTTTATAAATTAAGCTGTATAATTTTCTCCATAAACATTTATCCGTATTATATGAAACTGGTTCCTTCAGACATAGGTTTGGGGTAACAGCTCCTGATGGCCTTTGTGATACAGCGCGAGGAGCTCCCCTTTGCCGCAGGGTCTAGCGGTCTTCAGCCTGCGCTCATTTCTAGTGAATTCTCGTGCTTTTAATTGTGGTTTCTTCAAGGTTTCCTCTGTATACTGTGATGCCAGCTTCAGCTGCCACCAATACTATCTCTTCTCAGCAAACTTCATAGGAGACTTCCTCTTGTCCTTCTAGGAGGCACCACTGGCACAAGGATGCTCCTGCCTCTGCCTCCTTCCTCCAGCCTTGAAGAGACTGGTCCCAGCATTGCCACCAACTGAGGGACTTTGTCATCTCCTTTTACACTAGCAATGTTCTCTGCGGTTCAGATCCTGTTAGAATGGCTTTTAGACTCTGTGAATAGATGTCAAACTTTTAAGAGATATTTTTAACTTGGAAACAGATTTTTAATACAATATATGCTGATTACAGTTTCCCTTCCTCTGGCTACTCCCTGATCCTTTCCACTTATCCACTCACCCAAATCCACACACACTCTCTCATTTAGAACAAGGATAAAAGTCTAAAATAATGACGATGATGATAATAATATAAAAACAAACCAGAACAGAACAAAACAAACAGAAAGAGAAAGAGAGAGCCGAAGAAAAAGCCCCTGAAACACATACGGAAGCTGAGACAAACACTGAAAACCCTTAAAGGTAAAAACCAGAAACTGTAACATAGAAGCAAACAGGGCTCAGAGAATTCCATGGAATAAGAGGTGGAAAGATTGTAGGATTTATTTTACTTTTAATTGTATGTCTCTGTGTGTGCACGTGGGAGTGTGGGTGTCCAAAGAGTCCAGGAGAAGGGACTGGAACCCCTGGAGCTGAGTTACAGAGGTGAGCTGCCAGATTTGGATACTGGGAATTGAACTCAGGACCTCTGCAAGAGCAGTTTATGTTCACTAAGTGCAGGTGTCTTTTCCGTCCCTAGATGCGAAAATTTATTCTCTCAAGATAATGGCAAGGTTTTTCCTCTATATTTGACGAATGCAAAAATGCCATTGATTTTACAAGGGAAGACCAGCCCTCCCTTCCTGTAGGAAGCACTTTTGTCTTGAATGTAAGTTAGTTATTTGCCATTTGAGTCTACTTTGTCCACATTTTAGATCACATTTCTGTACCTATGTCCATGCATGAGAGATAGATAGACACAAAACTATCATCATTCTGTTTTAATTTTTTTGGGGGGGAGCTCTAGTTAAAGTGAGGACAGTTTCATAAAAATGAGTTGAAAAGTCTTTCTTAAGGGCTGGCTGGGGCTAGAGAGATGAACGAGCCATTCAGAGCACTAGCTGTTCTTGAAGAACAGCATACAAGTACAGTTCCCAGCAACCATATGGAGACCCCCAACCACCTGCAACTCTAGCCCCATGGGATCCAACGCCCTCTTCTGGAATCTCTGGGCACCTACACTCACATGTACATTCACCATGTGTAAGCACACACACACACACACACACACACACATTGGTGCTTTGCCTGTATGTACGTCTGTATGAGGAGGTCAGATCCCCTGAAGCTAGAGTTACAGGCATTTGTGAGCTAACATGTGGGTTCTGGGAACTGAACCTGAGTCCTCAGAAGAGCAGCCAGTGCTTTTAATCACTGGGCCATCTCTCCAGCCCTATTAAAAAAAATGGAAGAGTTTGTACAAGAGGGACTGTTGGGTAAAATTCCTTTTGAACATCGTTTGACTCAACTAGCTTCCTGCTGGAAAAAAAAAATTTAAGCACTGATTCAGTTTCTTTAATGACTTTAGATCTATTCCCTCTTAAATTGGTTGTGATGACTTAAGTTTTTCTTGTATTTGGCCCACTTAATTGGGGGGCTTCAAGTGTATTGGCAGGCGTGTTTTATCCATCACACCCACATCAGCTTAAACACTGTACCATCTTTTTATCCCAAAGTCGTGTTTGTGTGTTCTTTCTCTAGTTTTCTTAATGGTGAGTTTTATCTGTGTTGTTTCTGTTCTGGAGGACATTGTGCTGCTAACGCACTCTCTGTGTGATTAGTACTTTGTTGTTCGTGTTTCCTATTTCATTAATACTTTTGCATTGCTTTCTCTCTGTCTGTGTCCTTGGATTTAACCTGCTACTCTTTTTCCATTGTCATGAATTAATTTCTCATTAACGCTGCTCTTTTATTTCCTAATTAAAACCTCTCTCTCTTTCCCTCTCCCCCCCTCTCTCTCTCTCTCTCTCTCTCTCTCTCTCTCTCTCTCTCTCTCTCTCTCTCTCGTGTGTGTGTGTGTGTGTGTGTGTGTACACCCATATCTGTGTATAGATGGGATTACCCATGCATGTAGAGCCAGAAGTCAAGGCTGTCAACCTGTCACCTCTCTGTCACTTTCCACCTTAGATTTGGGGGCAGGGTCTCTCACTAACCTTGCTCCTCCCAGGCGGCTGGTGGTCACTGAGTGCTGCAGGAGTATGTGCGCTTGTGTCTGCAGCCTTTACGGTAACCATGCTTGGCTTCCAGAGGGTCTGAAACTATCAGACCCTCCTTGAAGTTTTTCTGTGTGTGAAATAACCCCCTTCTGACTTCAGTAAGTCTATTTTGTCTGATTTTAGCAGAGTGAAGGAGCTGTCTGGGCTGGGGTGGGGGATTAATATTACTCTTTTTGTCTCATCTTCAGTGTGCTCGTGTCAATTGTAAGCACACAACTGTCTAATCCTCATCAAACTTCTCCGGAGTCTGATTGTCAGATGAATATCAGTTCCTGCATAGATACTGAGACTTATCGATCTTTGAGAGAACATTCCAGAAGTCAGGTTCTTACCTAATTTGGAGTAAGTTATTCCCGTCACAGCTGTGGTGTGATCTTCTAAAGCACACAGTCCCCATCAGCCATGTTGCCCCAGCAGGAGAAATGGGAATTCTCACAACCTTATTGAATAATAAGTTTGACTCCTCGCTTCAGGTCTTTGAGCACATTAAGATCCTCACCCTGACCCAACCACAGAGCCACTAAACCTTTCAAAATAGCCCCATTTGGGTAAGCATTTAAGAATCTGTACATTGTAAACAGAAAGCTCGTTGGTTAAAAGAAAGCAGCACCCAGGGGGCACTGTGCTGGTGATGTCTTTCTGCATGGGGGTTCTGGTCGTTCAGGGGACCCCCTTCCTCATTTGTCCAATTCCTGGAGCCCACGGGAGGCTCAGGAGTTTGTGCAAACCAGCTGCTGGAAGTCAGCGCTGGAATTCTCAAGGATACAATTAGCATGCCAGCAGGCAAGACTGTGTTTAAGAAGTCAGAGTTCAGACAGTTCCGAACTTTGAAGCGCTTTTACAAACCATCATTCAAAGCCTTTTTTTTGGTAATGATTAATAAATTGTTTTCAAGGCACCTGTTGCCAGCACCTAATTTTCATTGAGCAGATTCTGGAGAGCGTGGCCAAGTGTCAGTGTATAGTTCCTGCTTGATGTTGCGGATAATTTTTAGGATATTCTGAATGACATGTGCTAATTATTTAGTACAATAGCTAATTTTATGGCTCTGGAAGACTGTAACGGAGGGCTGTAATTACTTATAATAGGAATGTCTCGGTTTTTGTTAAAACCAAAGTGTGGGAGGCAGAAAAGAAAATAAAGGATAATTTTACACTTTCCTTGGAAGAATGAAATAGTTAATATTTTCAGGACTTGGCTACTAGTAACACCGAAAGACAAACCATATGTCCCGGACACCCAAGGAAAACATTGTAGCTTAGCAAAAATTTACAGCAGTTTCAAAAATATGTGTTTAGATTTCATTTCCGAAAACAGATGAAAATCTCTGGGGGGAAAAAAAACGTGTGTCTTGTTCCACAGCCTCCAGCAGAACACACTCAGGGAGCCAGGAGGCAGGTCTCTAGATGCTGCCCAGCTAGGGAGGGACCCTGACTGAGACTCTTGGAAGTCACTGTAATGCATCCCTGCCCTGACATCATCTTTCCCTGTGGTGGTGCAGACACCGGAAGAGCTCACCTCTGCAGGATTCCATTGCGGTTTTCAGGACAGCCAGACAGGTACAAAGAAAAACAATGACCAGGACACACAAAAGCTTTGGCCTTGACACTAAGTATCTGAAACATCTATGCTTTCCCACTCATGACTTCTACTTTGGTGAACTCACAACCCAAAGACCGTCAGCAATTGAACCTCCAAGTCCTGGATGCGACCAGGATCATTTACCTCCAGCCTTTTCTAACTGTGATAAATGGGGAGCTGTCCAAACACAGAGAAAAGGCATATTAAACAACGCCACCCCTCACCCCGGGCCGTCTCAGCAGTGTTGAAATTGAACTCTACCGGCTGAGCACTAAAAAGGATCCACTCAAGACTTAGGAAGACTAAATTTAAAAACACAGAAACATGCTTATAAAACTTACATGCAGGGGAAAAAAAACACCACCAACAACAATCAATCTAGCTCTACTCTGTCATGAATCTTTTTGGTTTGGGCAGTAGGTAAGAGCATAAAAACATGTTCTATAGTGGAATCCAGTGTAAAGCTCCAGCAGCTCAAAATGGTTATTAAGCTGTGTAGAAGTTTGCTGAAATGTATAGCATTTGAGTCTGGTTAATTTTGATGTGTGATGTTTTTATTTGCACATTTGTATGATAAAGTTTTAAAAGGAATCCTAATAAAAACATACAGAAGCAATATGTGAACAGGTCAGTATTTACACGGAGTAGTGAGCTTCCAATGATACTCACTTTCCCAATATTCTGTAATGACTGTTTCTAGTCTCCACTAAAGAAAAATACGTAGTTAGAAAGAATAGCACTGAATGGTTAAGGGCAAAAGGAACAACCAGACTCTCAGATCTCCCCAGCATCCATTTGTTCAGAGGTGTGGTGGTGTTTGCGCCTCCCCTCTGAGCACACCCTGGCAGAGTCTCTGTAATCCCAGCTCTGGCCTCCGTCTTTGGAGGTCCCTCCCCTCTGCCCCTCAAATCATGACTCCTCCACAAGGAGGGTAAAGATAGCCTGCCAAATCTTGACCCCCTCCCCGGGAAAGGTCAAGATGGTTCCCACAGGCTATTTAAACTGTTCTTCCAAAAATAAACACGTGGTTTTCCCTCTTCCTTTCCGGTGGTCGTGTTGGTGGCTTCCCGTTTCCCCTTGGGGCCACCCGGGAGCGCAGGTGTCTAATTAAACCTGGATATCTTTTAATTTGGTCTGATTTGGCTTGATTGGGATTATTTTGCGTAGGCAGAGTGGCTTGGTTAGGAAATATTCCTAACAGCCTCCTTTCTGTCTTTTCCGTCCCCCCGAACGCCTCCTCACCTTCTGGTTCCCATGACACCATTCTCTGAGTTTCAACCTTGCAACTTCTCCGGTGCTGTCCCCTTTCCCTGCAGAAGTACCCTGCTGGAGAGCCCTGTGAGGAAGAAGGACACCCCATTGAATGTGACAGACACGGGGTGGGGGGATATCATCTCCTGAGCACCAGTAAGTCACAGTTGTCAAGATCAGGTGTCAGTTCAGGTCACCTCCAGTAACACAAGGGAAATCAAAGCCCTTTTAGCTACTTTTTTTAATTTTTCAAAATTATGTGTATATGGATACTTGTGTGCATGCGTGTGTGCGCACACATGTGTGCATGTATGAATGTAGCTGTTAACGATCAGTTTCCTGGAGTTGGTTCTCTCCTTCTACCAGGTAGGCCCCAGGCTTTGAACTCTGGCCGTCAAGCTGAGTCACCTCATATAGCTGCTCCATGAGCAGAAATTTTAAGAAGACGATCCAGAAACTAAGATTACTCATCTTGCTAAACAGTAAATGTGGTGAGGGATACGCAGGCTGTAACCCCACGATGATAGCTCAGTTGCCTAGTGTGTTCAAGGGCCCAGGTTCAATCCACAGCACTTCAAAAAATAAACAAGGAGTGGAGGGGCTCTCAATGGGATTCAGACTCATACCAAAAACCAGGGAGTCGAGGCAAGCATAGTGGATACAGGTCCTCCCTGTGTCCCCCAGGGGACTTGCTGAAGGGCATTCTGCAAGTGGTCCTCACAGTGAACAAGAATGAAGTCTCCAGGAAGGACCACAGAGGAAACAAGCAGAGTGTCCGGATGGGGCCAGAGGCCGAGGCTATGTCACCCCTTGCTAGGGTTCCTTAAGTGAGTTACCAGTTTCTCCAGATCCCTGTCTCATGACATGGAAAGAGGGACCTACCTGCCCTGTTTACCTGGGGGGCACTCTGGTGGGTGCAGGGGATACACGATGAGCAAGATCTCTGAGCTCAGAGCTCATGGTGCAGACAAAGAAAGGGATAGTGCGTGCACGGGATCCACACAGTCTGGCTTGAGCAGTGACATGCCCTCAGAATCAAAACATGGCAGGGGAGAGACGAAGGGAGTCTCAGGGTGGGGTGGGGGTAACATAGAGGAGCCCTCCTCTGGGGAAAGTCTTGTAGAGCAAAGACCTGAGCCACGAGGAACTGAGGCAGCAGGCACACTGAGGGTCTTCCTAGGCAGGGCATGGCCAGAACAAACTGGAGGCCTCAGGAATATGCCTTGGCTTCCAGAAGAAGCAGGAAAGTCCCGACTGTGGAGGGGGGGAGGGGTGAGGCCAGGACAGCAGAAACCCTGCTTGGAAGGCTCAGAAGTTGAAGGTCAAGCCGATGGGCTTGGCCAGAATTTAACTCTTTAGCGCCAACAGCTGGGGCCCAGAACTGTAAGAAAACACATGGTTTCAACCCACCCGCAAAAGAATGGTGTGGCCATCATATTTTGGCACAACAGAGAAAGTCAAATAGTTCTTTCAATATTAAAAACAGAAAGTGGGAGGCGCAGAGAGGGTTAGTGATCAGGCGATGGGTGTGATTCAGCAGTACAAAACCAAACAGTCCCAGCCATTCGGAAGGGTGAATACTTCAAGGCCTGCCTGGGCTACTTAGTAAAACTGCCTCCAAGTTCAAGCAAACAAACCAACAAAAACCTCAAGAGATGCAGCTTAGCACCTGAGTGCTTGCCGAGCAAGGGCAAAGCCCAGAGCTCAGTCTACAGCACTGAACAATCAATAAATTAATATTTTAAGAAAAAACTTCCTAAGAGGCCCTTTTGGATCCAATATCCCTCTATTTTCTCGCTTCTATTCCCTGCTCCTCATCTTTCCCACACATCACCACTCATTTGCCAGCAAAAGTGAGTCTGGAAACTTCAGTTTCCTCTCTGTTTATTCCCCGTGATCTGAAGTTGCATAATGCTTTTAAAAATTAAAACAGTAAAACTATGGAATGGACTGTTTTGTTATTGACTGGTGTTGATTGTGAATAGACCTTCATTGACCACATTATTTAAAAAGGAAGAAGAACAAGGAGAAGGAGGAGAAGGAGGAGGAGGAGGAGAAGGAGAAGAAGAAGAAGAAGAAGAGAGAAGAGAAGAGAAGAGAAGAGAAGAGAAGAGAAGAGAAGAGAAGAGAAGAGAAGAGAAGAGAAGAGAAGAGAAGAGAAGAGAAGAGAAGAGAAGAGAGAAAAAAAGTGGGGAACAAATTTCTGCAAAGCAGCTCCACAAATACTTTATTAGTATATTAATTATATGACTTCCGAACCCCAAAACAAATGTAACGATAATATGAAATATGTTGGGCTGGTTTGCCAAATGCAGAAGGCTATGATGTGTCCCCAGCCTCTGTGCCAATAATATAAATAAGCTTTTTTTTTTTTTTTTGCAAAGCAGGCCTCTAAACCAGCACATTCTCTTCCAAATGGCCTTAATATTTATTGTGATGCCAAAGGGATGTCAGCCTTATTTACAGATTATGAAGAAATAATTTAAGGCTCGAGTCAGCTTGCAGTTGGGCTGTAACAGGTTTCTCAATCACAGAAATATTTATTGCAGTTCAGTCGGCACACACCACCACCGTCTCCAATAATGAGCAAATCTGATGAAGTTCTAACTGTTTTAAGTCTTGTCAAAATATTTTCTGGCGGGGCTGGAGTCTTCCTGTGTACCGAGTCACACTATTGATTAAACGATGCCGTGGTAACCTTACCTTTTGTATCCGAAATTTTAACGTAAATTGTTAGCTTTCTGGAAGAGCAAATAAATCATTATACTAAATACAGGCTGTCAGGTGAGCGGAGTGCTTCGCACAACCTTAAAAATTAGGCGTCTTATCTGTGCTCTCTCTAGAATCACTACTTTATTTAGCAACATGTTAAAATAGAACCTTTGTGATGGGCTTCGTGGGAAACAGAAATTGAGGCCACAGGAAGGTATTTAAAAGAAAAGAAAAGAAAATTCCCAAGATACAGGTTGCACATGGCAGGGGGAGCCCTGTTGAAATGTTGAACTGGAGTCCTGGTTCAAGAAGGGGCAAGAGGTCCCCTTAAATATGCCCAAGATAAGCAGGCCCTGATAGGGCAGGCCTTTCATCTACCTACTCAGGAGGCTGTGGCAGGAGGATTGCAAGCTCAAGGCCGGCCTGGGCTCCAAAGTGGGTTCAAGGCTGACCTAAACAATTTAGTGGGAGTCTCAAAATCATAGAACAATAGATAGAAATAGATAGAGAGGGACAGAGAGAGAGAGAGAGAGAGAGAGAGAGAGAGAGAGAGAGAGAGAGAGAGAGAGAGAGAGAATAAGTGACTAGGCATGCAGCCATAATATATTCTAATGATAAATATCAGATAATTAATGCAGCAGATAATAAATTCTGGGCATGAATGAGGAACTAGTTAAATACCTAGTACATTAAAAAAAAAACTTTCAAAATCACTCACAAACAAACTCCAGCAGGTTAATTTCCAAGGTGTTCTGAGTGACCTGTCTGGCCCAGGCCCAGCCCACATTCCCTGCCTGTGATGGGACATGGACACGCATGGTCATGAACCTGGCATCTCCTCTGCCCTTCGGCTTCATCAGAGGCTCTTTCACTGTGTGTTCGTTTCACTTCTGTGAACCTCCAGAGTCCCATTCCTCAGCACACAGTTTGCATGAGGTTCAATTCTTCGTTAAGACGGTCCAACCTGTTCAATTTTAAAGATGTCTTAATTAGTCGAATCCTGATTGGGCGCCTTCCAAAGCTCCTGTTGGCAGCGTCCGATTTCAATTAACACTCCACTTCCACGCCGCAAATGCCCTTGCTCTCAGTGGGGCTTTTTTGTCCCTCCCATGAATGTGCTATTTTGAATGCCTCCTCACACTGCCTCTGAAATCTTACCGCTTCCCCCCAAATATTTGCAGGTACGGGCAGAGAGCAGAGTTATGTCAATGCTTTTCATTTGCTTTCTGGGGAAATGTAATTCTATCATGGAGCCCTTACTCTCCGTGACTCTAAACTTCAAGCATATAAGGCATACACGTTAACCTGCCTCTGCAAAATCAGAAGCCAGACTCTCTCTTCGGCTGGTGCCGGACACTGAGGATACAGGGACACCAACGGACGCCCGTTTATCAGGCAGCTAGTGAGCTGGCATCAAGAGCTTTCAACCGCCATGCTGCCCCCACCAGTCACTGCCCACACTCGCCATGTGAGCCTGACATCATGAGTAGCTGCCATGTAGGTGAGGATGCTTGGTCTATAGGTCCTTTAACTGACTGGCCATGTGGCCCAGGGAGCAAAGCAAAGAAATCAGTCTGCAGGAAAATGGATAGAACTAGAAATTATTAGAGTCAGCTAAGGAACCCAGACACAGAAGGACAAATGTCATATTCTCTGTCATATATGAATCCTAGATCTTAATTTCTCCAGATTTTAACTTTACTATGTGTGTGTATGAATGAGGATATGAGTCAGGAAAACAGGAAGGGGCCATGAGTGGGGCAGAAGTGATCCTAAGCCAGTTAGGAGGAGGGAAGAGAGATGATAGGATGCATACAACAGGGATGCAGGATGAGGGCTACTAGAAGGAGGGAGGGGACCAGCACACTGGGGAGGAACAGGAGAGGAGACTGGGGGAC
>NW_024582256.1:0-26605 GCF_903992535.2 Arvicola amphibius | reverse complement strand
GGTGACCTGCACACTCCTGGCATGGCCCCTTGGCCTGGCCAGGGAGGTGAACAACATACTCTGCCCACTGACACATTTATAGATGTGGCCATGCGTGTGCTACAGCCCCTCTCTGCCCACCCCTCTCCCCAACCAGCTTTGCTAACTGTTCCCTCAGCTCATCGTGCTGGTCTCCAACCTTGCTTGGATGGTGTCTTGCTGGCTATTAATTATGCCATCCTTGTTCTCATGTTTACGTGAATAGTTTATAGTTTTACCACGGGCCTCTTTCCCTTTACTGCCTATAGAGAGCTAACTCCTGCCTCTGAACTATAAAGGAGCATATGGGTTTTTGGCAGCACTAAAGATAGAGCCCAGAGTCTCACATATGCTAGGCAAAATCTTTACTACTGAGCTACATCTCCTCCAGCCCGGGGGAGATATATTTCATATTATTGATGTTAAGTTGATAGAAATTCAAATTAAAGTGTTCTAATTTTATTTGTTAAATGCAATCCATGATAACCATAAATAGAATAATTACAGAATAAACAGAAAAGTAAATTATAAGAGGAACATTTTACTAGTTAGAGTCAAGTAGATACAAAAGAACAAAAGAGCAAAAAGTGGATGTCATATAGATAAGAAATAGTAAAATGACAGAAATCCTTTGTCAGCAATTACTTTAAATAAAAATAGTTTAAACTCTTAAATTAAAAGACTAAAAATGGACAGCTTGCTCCAATTCTGAGGGGACTTAAGAGGTGAGTGAAGAGTCACATGGCAGAACACCCCACTCTCTAGGACCTCTCCAGTGGGACAAAACCCCAGGCCCCTCCCCCAACTCCCTTGGCTTTTCTCAACAGCCAACAGGAAGTTTCCTGTGGCTGGGCTTTCCCATTACCCCACTCCATCCACCGGACACTCCAAGCTACTAGCGCCACCCCACCCCCAAACTCACCTATCCTCTGCAACCTTGGTGGAACTCTGAAAAAAAAAAATCAGTAGCCCTCCTATGTACAAATGATATAGATATTTTATATAGCCTTCCTATATACAAATGACATATAACATAAAATATCTTGGGGTAACACTAGCCAAAGAAGTGAACGACCTATTCAACAAGAACTTTAAGTCTTTGAAGAAAGAAATTGAAGAAGATATTAGGAAATGGAAAGATCTTTCATGCTCTTGGATGGGTAGCATCAATATAGTAAAAATGACAATCCTACCAAAAGCAATCTATAGATTCAATGTAATCCCCATCAAAATCCTAACACAATTCTTCACAGATCTCGAAAGGACAATAATCAATTTCATATGGAAAAACAAAAAAAAAAAAAACCAGGATAGCCAAAACAATCCTGTACAATAAAGGAACTTCTGGAGGCATCACAATCCCTGACTCAAACTCTATTACAGAGCTACAGTAATAAAAACAGCTTGATACCATCATAAAAACAGGGAGGTTGACCAATGGAATCGAATCAAAGACCCAGATACTAATCCACACGCCTATGAACACCTGAGTTTTGACAAAGAAGCTAAAATTATACAATGGAAAAAACAAAGCATCTTCAGCAAATGGTGCTGCCATGACTGGATGTCAATATGCAGAAGAATAAAAATAGATCCCTATCTATCGCTATGCGTAAAACTCAAGTTCAAATGGATTAAAGACTTCTATATAAATCTGAACTCAGTGAACTTGATAGAATAGAAAGTGGGAAGTAGCCTTCAATGAATGGGAACAGGAGATCACTTCCTAAATATAACCCTAGTAGCACAGACACTGAGAGCAACAATAAATAAATGGGACCTCCTGAAACTGAGAAGCGTCTGTAAAGCAAAGGACACAGTCAATAAGGACAAAAGCTGATTGTATCGCAACCGAAGCATTTGTCCATCCCACCAAAGTCCATTCATCATGGCAAAGTTGCCACAGAGCTAAGAATGCAGGCTCTTGGAAGTGGGCATTCTCTTAGACTCTTGACTGTGAAGTTCACTGGGCGCCCTGATATAACTGACTCAGTCTCCCCAATCCTTAGATTTCCTATTTGGAAATGGAATCGATCAAACCCTTAATAAAGAGGCTGCTGGATTCAGTGGTAAGCTATGTGTGCGCAGACAGACAGACAGACAGACAGACAGACAGACAGACTTCCTGCTCCTTACTGGGTGTTCAGTGATTGCTATTTCGATCTGTTGTTGGACTTTCCGGATAGATATGAATAAATATCTACTCACCCCAGAGGGCCCCAAAGACAGACCAAAGAAATAATGTTCCTTAAGTCTAGCTTAGTGTTACCAGTGAGTTACTGGGACCACTCACAGGAGCAGGGGTGAGGGATTACTGACAGGAGCACAGGTTTCTCTGAGGCAGGGGAGTCACTCAAAAGCCCACCCCAGTATGGCGACTCACAAGAGTACCATCCCTGTAGCTCCCTGGATGGCTTGTAGGCTGCTCCGACTACTGGGGCATCTCCTGTCTCCAAGCCACTGTTGCTGCCTACGGAACTTTAAGGAGAGCCCTTGTGAGTTTTGTTTACTTCCTCAGTCTTATGAAAGCCTCCTTCCTCCCTAAATCAGAGAGTGTTTCAATCTAGAGGAAATAACTACAAGACACCATCAGTCCCTTTAATCAAGCGTGCCATAAGAAATCAATCAGGCGCACAAACCCACAGAGTCTGCCTCTTCCCGTCTTTTTCCACACAGCGTTCATCTTAGCTGGTTCCTTTCATCTTATTATCCGCAATTCTGACCTAAGTACAATCCAACCACCAAGGTCCGCGCGGCCTTATAATGTAATTAGCCAGAAGAAAAGTAAATTTGGAACTCAATGTCAATAGTAAAATCTTGTTTAATTAGACTATAAAATAACCAGTTTCCTTGTGGCATGTTCATGTCTACTGGGTCTGGGTTAATCCCCATGCTCTGTAACTAATCTAGGCTTTTAAGAACTAGGTGTCTCTGTCTCCAGCGGTGGCCCCTCCCCACCCACTATTCACCTCTGGGCTAAAGGGATCTGTGTAGAAGGAAACATCTGGCTCCCCACATTTCCTGGGACCTGTTGCTCTGCTCCATGCTTGGGCCACACTCCAACTGCATTGAACTGTTATGGCTCTCCAAGTCGGTCATTTTAAATGGACGTCTCTGTCTTTGCCCACACAGCCCCTCCTCCCAGCAAGTTATTCCATGGCAGCCATTTCACAGCTTAGGCTTCACGGTTGCTTTTCCATGAGATGCTTCCCAGCTTCCTCAGCATTTGACTCAATGGCTGCAACAGCTGAGCGCAGTGTTTGCCTCTTCCTGACAGGAACCGGTGCCTGTTCCTCTCCTTGATCCCAGTCTTCTATATAAGGCTGACAAGAAATTGGTGATATTAATGGGACCTATTTAGTGCGAAAGAGACAAGGGTGGGCAGTCATGGCATAGATTTTTGAAATACCTGGATTTGAATTAAGTTTGGAAACTAATTGAGGTGGGAATTCCCAGTGGACAGTAAGGACCCAGGGGAAGCAGATGGAAAAATTGCAACCTGGTCACATGAGAATAAGGACAGCATAGTTGAATTAATAGGCAGCAATGTGTCAGCCAAGGTTGCAGACCAGCAATGCAGCCCAGGACTAGCAAGACAGACAGCGGAGTTTGAACATTTGACACCTCGTCCTCACACACAACTGGGCAAACAGCCTGTGTACAGCACAAATTCATCTCCCTGGTTTGTGCAAGGAGGCACACACAGAGCATGTGGGTCCTCCAGTCTTTCAGCCTGTGATAGCCCAGGGAATTAGGGCAACCTTAGTAGAAATTAATTACTGGAGTCTGTGTCCAGGTCTCTTTAAGTCCTTGTAAAAACTCCCTAGATAAGACTCTGGGCAGTTTCTCCTCCTGAGAGTTCTCTCACCTTCCTTAATTTCTCACTTTTTCCCCCATTTTCCTGTAATAAAATCTGCTTTGACTGTGATCACTCTTTCCTTGTCCACAACTTTATTCCTCATCAACATGGATGAAAAAAACGGGAGCGCCACGGTCTAGGATCGACATTTGGTTAGCGGGGACCCTCCGGGACACTCCAGCTCCTTATAGCACCTTAGCGCTTATGTTGAGCCTGTCTGGGCTGAGAGAGGCCCCTTCTCTCTCTCAAGGATCCACATCAATGCTGTCCAAGATTCAAACGAGATACAGGCTGTGTGCCGTTCCGTGTCTCACCCAGCATCCTGCACAGTCGTGCTTTGGAGATGGGACATCATTTGGGGAGGTTTTCAAAGTGTCACCATGACAGCTCATATCTGTTGTGTGCACACCATCGTGTGTCAAGGACAGGCTGATTGTGCTGAAATCATGGTGCTAGTGAAACCTCAAACCCCGAGGGAAGCCTCAGGTTGAGCTATGGTTTGAGATGCTGATTTCCACACAACTGTGCTTGTTTAAAGTGCATCAAGCAGCCCTTTGGTACTGTGTTCATTTTCTTTTCGGGTATACATGTGTCACTTTGTCTCTACTGACATTGTTAGAAAGAATGCAAACAAAAAAGATCATCTTTGGTTCTGTAGCAGAAACGTGGTTTTGAAAGCCAAGCTCTAAAAATGTGAACCAAGACGGGAGTGGGGGAAGAACCATAATTTCAAGTGCTTCTTGTTTACAAATCAAAGGCAAAGGCAGCCAGCTTTAGTCAATAGAATTTTACTGTCAACTCTAGCTAGGAAGAGCTTAGATAAAATGCTGGAGGGTTTTATACCATAGGAAGAGGTGACATCAGCCCTTCCAGCCCTTTGGGAATGGAGAAAGAATCAATTCAAAGGTGTCAGAGCTCTTATCTTAGGGCAAAAGCTCAGGTAGAGGATCAAACACTCAAGGTGAATAAGGAAGAACCCAAGAATACCGCGGCCATGGCCTCCTTCCTCTGATGAACATAACAGGAGACAGTCTACAGATTCCATAACAGTGTAGCACAAACATACATCTAACATGGATGGACATGGGAAGAGAAATTCTGCTAAGATATAATAAACATAATAATAATAATAATAATAATGATAAAATAAATCATGAATTGAATGCTACTTAGTTCAGTAAATTAAATGATAAAGAACTCATAAAATATGTATATTCATCATGAACAATGATAAAAATTGGAGAGAAAAGAAATTAAAATAGACAAAAATAAAATGGGCCATGGGCATCTGCTCATTTTCATTAGTAACCAGAAAAATAATTATTAAAATCATAATGAGGAAACATGTCACACCATTCAGTCAGTAAGAACTGAAGAGCTGGACAAGTCTAACTGTGAGCAAGGTTTGGATCAAGAGTCGTTCTATGCTCACTACAAAGGGAAGAGATAAAGCTCGGTCATAGACCCATGACTGCAACCACTTTAGAAAACAAATGGACACTATCCAAACAGAAGAAGCATGTATGTATCCCACAGTTCAGACACAGCTCTCTCCTTCCTAAGGCTTTACATACGTGCACCAGGAGATATGGCCAAAATCACAGTGGCGTTCCTTTTGAAAGATATTTTCTTAACATTTTAAGTTATATGTGGTTGTGTGTGTATCCATGCGGGTATGTGCACATGAGTGCGGGTGCCAGAGGAAACCAGAAGCGTTGAATCCTCTGCAGCTGAAGTTCCAGGTGGTCATAGCTACCGCGTGGGTTTTAGGAATAGTACCCAGGTTCTCTGGAAGAGTAGCAAATACTCTCAGCTACTGAGCCATCTCTCAAGTCTTCCCTCACAGTAGCATTCTTTATAGAAGACTTGAGCAAACTCCTTATGTGAAGGACCAAACAGCAAACATTTGACTCTTTGAAGAAGATCATCCAGCGACAGCTTAATTCTGCACTAGAGCCAGGACAACAGTAATTCAACAGTACAGAAGCAAGGGACTACGGCCGCATTGCCACAAAACTTGTTAGGCACCATGAAATTTGAATTTCATATTTACATGTAACTTGAAGATATATCCTTCTTATGTTGTGGGGCAAAATGGTCCCGCTTTACTGGTGGCTTGACTAGACTGAGAATTACCTAGGAGACAACATCTCTGACATGTTCATAAGGGTGTTTCTCAACAGGCTTAAAAAAGAGGTGCAACCCACTCTAAATATGCGTGGTGTCGTTTCATGGGCTGAAACCCTCAAGGAGGAAGCTCAGCTTCAGCATTCACCTGCCTCACTTCCCTGACTGATGATGCCGTGTGACTGGGTACCCCACACTCCTATCTCTGTGCCTTCCCTGCAATGAATGATGGACTGAATCCTGTTTATTCTGTGAGTCAGAATAAATCTTCTTCCTCAGTTTGTTTTCTTGTGGCAAAGAGAGAAGTAACTACTGCACAGAAACGGGCAGAACGTTGTTTTCAAGCCTCTGGTGAAATTGTGTGATTTGAATAAAACAAAAAAAGAAAGAAACAACAAATTTGTCTATAACAAAGAGCTAAGTAAAATTTAACATACAAACAGTTGAAATTACACAATGGAGAAAAGGAATAAATCCACACATCAGCATCAATGGAAGGCAAAACAAAGACCTTTACCGTAAGATGTCAGTCAACAGTGGGTCAGCGAGATGGCTCAGTGGGTAAACCCCCCTACCGTCAAGGTGACAACCCGAGTTTCTCCCTGGGGACCCACAGTGTGACGTGCTCAAGAGGTCTCACTCCAGAGAGTTGCCCTCTGGCCTCCATATGTGGACTGTGACTGCTACACACCCGCTTTAACTACATAAAATGTATTTAGGAGAGAAGCCAACGGTGTTGGAGGGTAACGCTTTCAAGTTTTCTGAAAAGCAGCCACCCGGGTGGAATTCAGTGCATAAGGATTTTATTTAGAGACGAGAGCTTCGTGGGAGATGGTAGCCAGAACCAGGAAAGTCTAGAAGAGCCACCAGTTTGTGTGGGAGCTGACGTCATAAAAGCAAGGCAGGCAAGCAGGAGAGACGACGGAGCAAAGGGACCCAGAGACCCCGAGCTGCCTAAGAAACACAATAGCCTTAATGTCCTCACATAGCCAGTCACTGCCAGTAAACAGAGTGTGGTGCCAACACAAACACCTATTGCTTTCAGCTCGGCTCCTGAGCTCTTGGTTCCAATCTGCTTCCATGTGGATGGATGCCTGGAAGGTGAGTCTCGTGACCCCACCACGGCATACAAAATGCGTTCCACTCAGCAAGCTCCAAAATGGGCAAAATAGAACTATTTCATGGTTTATGCAGAGGCATCGAAACATAAAGATAATCCTCTAAAGTGATAACAAACAGGAACTTGCGATAGTGGATTACTCCATAGGGAAGGGTGGGGACAAGAGTTAATAGGTTTTACACCAGGACTCAGTGTGGTGGAGGGTGCTGGAAAGATCTGCCTCAGCTGGAGGGAGGGCACGTGGCTGCGCATGTATGAGTCACATTTATGTTGCACACATAAATCTTGTGTAGTTTTGTATGTGTGGCATATCACACAACAATTTTTATTGAGAGACTCCTTTTGCATACTTGAGGATTGGTGTGTGAGAATACTCGGTTATGTGTCAAGAATAGTGACCACAAGCATATGAAGACCAGAGCCTACTTGGGAAAAGCTACCTGGTTCAAACTGGGTAGATGCAAGCTTTTTTTTTCTCTCTATTCATTCCTACAGATATCTCGAGACTAGCTTGGAGTTCTTCTAATTCCTGTGGGAAAACATTCTCTTTTTTTCTACTTTTTTATTAAGAATTTTTTAATACAATCTTTTCTCCTTTTACATAGCTATTCCCATTACCACTCCCTGGCATCCTCAAGCTTCCTCCACCTCCTCCCTACCCCACCTCCCCATCCACTCCTCAGAAAGGGTAAGGCTTCTCATAGGAAGTCAACAAAGTCTGGCACTTCACTTTGATGCAAGACCAAGGCTCTCCCTCCTTTTATTAGACTGAGCAAGGTAGCCCTCCAAAAGACTGTGCTCCTAGATACTCGTTCAAGCACTAGAGATAAATCCTGATCCCACTGCCAGTTGCCCCCTAGACTGTCCAAGCCTCACAACTGTCCCACACATTCAGTAGGCCCAATCTGATCCTATGAGGGTTCGCCTCCTATCAGTCCAGAGTCAACTGTTTCTCAGGTCAACTGTTTCTGTGGGTATCATCATCATCATAGTCTTGACTCCTTTGCTCATATTATCGCTCCTCCCTCTCTTGGGCTGGTCTCAGGTAGCTTGGCCCAGTGCTTTGCTGTAGATCTATGTATCTGCTTCCATCAGTTGCTGGTTGAAGGTTCTATGATAACAGTTAAGGTAAACATCAGTCTGATTACAGGGGAAGACCAGTTTAAACATCCTCTCCACTGGTGCTTAGAGTCTTAATTGGGGTCATCATTGAGGATTCCTGAGAATTTTCCTAGTATCACGTTTCTCGATAGCCCTCTAATGGCTCCCTCAATCAAGATATCTCTTTCCTTTCTCTCCCTCACTATCCTTCTGCCTTCTTGAGCATTCCAGTGTTCTCCTCCCCCCTCCCCTTCTCCCTCCCTTCTTCCCTCATTCTAATTTTCTCAGGAGGTCTTGTCTGTTTCTCCTTCCCAGGTGGATCCATGTATGTCTCTCTTAAGGTTCTCCTTGTTATCTAGCTTCTCTGGGATCATGGACTATAGGCTGATTGTCCTTTGATTTACATCTAATATCCACTTGTGAGTGAGTACATACCATGTTTGTCTATATGGGTCTGAGTTACCTCACAGGATGGTTTTGCATGCAAATGGATGGAACTTGGAGAACATTCTCTTAACTGATGCCAGTCAACAGAACTCAAAGGGACCTCAGAGGGAAAGCTTTGCATCTTTCTCTCATGGCTGTGGATGTGGCTAGCCCTGTGGGTCTTCCACCTCCTTGCTCGATAGTCACAGATGGAATGGGTTCACCAAAGGCATACCCACTTTCCTTAGTAATTGAGCCCTGTGTGACTCCTGCCTGTTCTGAAATGACACCAGAAGTTCAAAAGTCGATACCACACTCCTACATCACTTTATGGTCCTACCGGCTTCACGGGGGATTATAATCACTCAGAGGCCTGGCACTGGATGCCAACAGTTAGAATCCAACTTGAAGCAGAGAGCAAGAGAAAAACTTGAGGGTGTCAAAGCAGGTTTTTAAATTCTTAGTTAATGATTGCTCATTGGTAATTGAATTTAAATTTTAAGAAATGCCACATTTTTTTTCAACCACCAAGGGTATTTTCTCTTGATCTACAAACATGTCATGAGATTTAGTTTCTAAGACTAAATCACTATTGCATTCCTGGAATGTTGTAAACTTGGTCATGAATTCAACCCTGCTTCTAGAATGCTGCACTCAATTTGCAAGGTTGCAATCAAGACTTGCTTATTTCCATAACTCAACTTGGACAATTTGTTTTGCAGTCTGCAGGTAGATCCCAGGGCCTCATACATACAAAGTAGATGTTCCACCATGAAGATACACCCCTGGTATTCTTGAGCAGTGGGGGATATCTCCATCAATTATATTGCATAGGGTTTTAAGAAATGCATAAAGAAAATCCCCATGTATTTCTTTGCTCTGTTTCTTGTACATTAAATTGATAAAACCACCCACCCTGGCCCTCATGTCCTTTCTGAAATGCAAATTTTGACATTGCTGGAAATAGAACTTCAGTTTTTCAGTCTTGCCTGGTACTTCTCTTCTGAGTTCTGAGAGCCTTTCTCAATTTGACTCAAGATTGCAAGACACAAATTTTGATTTAGTCTATTTAATTAAACTTCATAATGTTATTACCCAAACTCTTTGTATTCTTAGTTTTAGCAGCTTAATCTTTCTAATATGTAGGAAAATTGGCTGAAGTCGCTCTTTTCCAGGTTATAATTCTTTTCTTCTTGTGGTCTACTCTTCTTTCTTTGGTAATGATCTTTTATTGTCAAAGAAATGGCAGTAGATGACATGTTATTCATTGGATGAATATTTCTGCCTATCCACAGTGTGCCTCGTATTATCAAGCTAAAATAGCCTTCCATCAATTTTCATGTTTTATGCCTTTAATTAATTAATATATAATTTTTAATTACATATTGCTGCAAAAGTGTTTTATTTGTGATTTTTTAAATTGTTTCATGTTAATTCAATATTTTGGATTTACTTATTTGGTCTTTTTAAATTATTATTTCTTTTTTTATTTTTTAGATGAATGTGTCTTTTACAGACAACCTAAAAAGAGATTGTATTTGCTAGATTGTACTGTACTTAAGCCTCAAAGTAAAGTTAATCATTTTGATTTAAGTATCATAGCCTGTTTACATGTACCATCATGAATAACACATACTATACTAATGCCTGTTCTTTCTCATGCTGTGACGTCCAGGAGACATTGTCCCCATTTTTCCTGTTTTCTTACATTTCACACCAGGTTCTTTTCTGTGACAATATGAACACTGGCAGATTTTGAACTTTATGTCCATAACAATGCTTGACTTTTACTTAAGACTCAAAACGTCTTACATGTAAGTTGTTAGATTCAAGTTCAACAGTAGACTTCTAAAACATCAAAGCTCAAAGCTGTAGAGGAGAGCGCTGCTTACAGGGGACATAATTTATTCACGTGCCTCTGTTCTTGCCTTCACTCTTCCTGTGCTCTTGCTAATATTACACAGCAGGGTCAGAAACTTTAGTGCCCGCTTTACACTGTTCTGTTAGCTGTCCTCTGTTTTCAGAGCATAGCAAAGGGACTCTATGCAACTACTTAATTTCCTTAGTCTTTGCTTGAGTAGTACAACAACCCAACTGCTGTCTGTTCTCACTCATTTCTTAGATAATTTGGGGTACTGTTCCTAAGGAAGAGCTCAGCAGGTCTTGCTGTTAGTGTTTTCACACCCATAGGCTCTTTGGTTTCATCTGTCCATCTCCAAAGACAGAGAAGAGAAAACTAAACGTTCAGCAATAAAACTCTTGCTGATATGAAACCAGAGGTGGACCTGCAAGACAGCCTCCCGGGTAAAGGAGCCTGCTGCCAAGGCTGACAGCCTGGGTCCAGTCCCTAGGTCCCACGAGGTAGAAGGAAGGAGTCATTCTTACAAGTTTTTCTCTGACCTCTGCATGTACGCTGTGGCATATGCATGCCCAAATAGCAGACACATGTGTACACACAGATAGATGATAAACATAGCATAGATAGACAGACAGACACATAGATGATAGATAAATAGATAGGTAGGTAGGTAGGTAGATAGATAGATAGATAGATAGATAGATAGATAGACAGATAGACATAGACAGACAGATAAATAGACAGACAGATAGAAAGACAGATAGACAGACAAGCAGATACGTAGATAGATAGATAGATGATAGATAGATAGATAGATAGATAGATAGATAGATAGATAGATAGATGTGATGGGTACACAGAAAGATAGAGGAACAGATGTAATAAAAATAATCTAAAAGATTATGGAAAAAGGATATGGGAAGTGGTAAAAAGATTTGTCTTTCAAAAAAAAATGTCATGTAGAGATGTAGTGTCAACTGTAAACTAAAGAAGGACTTTCCCCCTGCTTGAATAATTACAGGCAGACGTGTAATTATACAGATATATGGAGCCAGATTCAGGTATTTATGTGCATGGAGACAAGTATGGATATAGATCTACAAATAGCACAGCACCAAAGGACAACGGCCTGCCCTCATCTGTTCCAGTTCCACTCAGTTCTTCTTTGGCTTTAGACAACTCGTCTTGTGGCAACTTTGTCCGCCATTGTTTGTGTTTTCCCCTGCTGCTTAACGTTTTTCTCAACGTCACACTGAGCTCCTTGGCATCTTCTCTTGCTCTTTCAGTTCCTTGGTGTTATCCTTCTAATGCTGGGAGCCTCCCTCAGTTTGGTTCAACATCAGAAATAGCTTAAACCAAGGAATTATTTTAATAGTTCAAATGGCCAAAGTATGAAGAATCGCCTTTTAAGAAGGAGCAGGAAAGAACCCACTGCCTTAGAAATTGGGCTTTAAAAAAGCCCTAACCACCCGCTAATTCCTTTCACCCCGATGCCAGCTTCTGAGACACCCCCATGTGACTCTAGGGTGGTAAATTTGAAAAACATTGCGTTTCTGGTTATATTACCCACAGGGTGAACTTTGCAACTTGTAATTGCTTTGGGGGTCTATGGTTTCATGTTTTATCTATCAATACCCCTTCTACCCTGCTGAACGTCATGTGCCTCAATCTTCCCAACACCTGCCAATGGGAAGCTTCAGCTCCACATTTTAAAAGGCAACGGTTCATGTAGAGGCCGTATTTATTAAGATTTCCTGTCATTGCAATGGCACATTTGAAGTTCATTGATTGTAGTTCCCTTTGAAAAGCCAAACTGGAGAAGAAAAAGAAGCCCAAATTTACAATTTTCTTTTCACTGAAATTACCTAATTACACATTTCAAAAATATATTCTGAATGACTTAAAACATCTGTCCAATGGTGGAAGGGCGCCGGATGTGGAGGCAGCTTTGGGAACCACATCAATTGAGAAGGAATGCAAAACACTGTATATTTTTTTGTGAGTTTTTGCTTCCAGATCTGTTATCAACCATTTAAAAAGTCATTAAATTTTAGATTCCTTAAAAGCCCATCCTGTCACAGTAATTTCCCTTTTCATCAAAGTCCATGGTGTTTTCATCTCATCTTTGACTTCCTGAAGTTTATTGCATTCGAGTCAGATATTTCTCAAAAATGTCTGCTGGTTCCTATAGTAAAAAAACATCTCCCAGGGAACACTGCTCCCTGCCTCCCGAATCCCACGTTCTCCTTTTTCTACGTTCAGTCCTTTGATCAGGGAGGGGGGAAACTCATTCTTACCGGCTGCTCATAAACCGCATGTGTGGCTTGGCTAGATCAGCAGTCCTCCCCTGCCTCCTATGACTCTGCCCAATTCCAGCCAGCTTCCCTGGGGTTGGCAATGATGTCACTTAAGGAAGAAACGCTTCAGAGAGAAATCTTTCTACTCTGAAGCAGTCTCTACTTATTTCTTTGCCAAAACCTTTTCGTTCAGGTGTCATATTGCAGATGCCCTATCAGCAAAATCCAGTAACCACAGACCAAGAATCAATAGAGAACAGAGATGGAAAAATACAAACAGACAGACAGACCCTCTATGGGGAAAGAATTACCTTTGGTCTCATTTTACTCAAACTGCCTTACTTTATTCTGTGTGGTTTCCTCTGCATTCTGTAAAGAAGTTTTTTCTTGGTCCCTAGCAAGTTACTAAGTAAAAGTTCCTGGTCCCCAGCTGTACTGGATATATGAACCCTTTCTCTATTTCCAACCTTATTCCAGTGAGAAGGGGGAGAGTACATTAAGAGCCCTTCATCTCCATGTATTGTGATTCACAAATAAATCCACAAAATACTTCAGATGACAGATCTATCTGCCTGAAGTTATTCAGAAGAAATGAGAGAGAAACATTTTTCTTCTGACTGTGGAGAAGGCAGTGGAGGCCTTGGGTATATGTGTACATAGCACAGGGGTGCGCATGCCTGTGTGTGCACGCTCAGCAGCCTGTCCTCAGATGATAAAGAAAATATGATGCCCATATATAACGGAATTTTAGGCAGCAATAAATAAAAATCAAATCAAAACTTTTGCAGGAAATGGATATAACTAGAAATGATCACATTAAACAGACTTAAAAGAAAAATGATGCCTGTTTTTTCTCATATTCAGAACCCACAATTAAAATGATTGTTTTCCAGGGGTGCTAGAGATATGGTCCAACAGTTAAGAGCACTGACTGGTCTTGCAGAGACCTAGGTTTGCTTATCAGTACCCACATGGTAGCTCACAATGGTCTGTAACTCCATTTCCAGGGGGATCTGATTCCTTTCTTGATTTCTACAGGCTCCTATATGTACATGGTGCAACACACACACACACACACACACACACACACACACACACAGAAGCTAAAGCATACACTTCAAATAAATAATGAATAAATAAATACTTTGAAAGAATAAACAACGTTGTCACCTGGACATGATTGTGCATGTCTTCTTTAACCCCAGTATCAAGAAGGCAGGAGCAGATAAATCTCTGTGGATTCAAGGCCAGCTAAGTCTACATAAAACATTCCAGGTCAGCCAGGCCTACAGAGCAAGAACTTGTCTCAAAAAGAGCCAAATAAAAAAATAAAATTTTGTGTGTGTGTGTGTGTGTGTGTGTGTGTGTGTGTGTGTGTCTGTGTGTAAGGAGATTGGGAGAAGGGAGGAAAGACTCTTAAGAAAGAGAGAAATTGAAAATAATAGAATACAGATAAAAGGAAAGCAGAGCTAATTGGAGGAAGAAAGTAAATCATGTGGAGGATGGAGGGGACTCAGAAATGGGTAGTTGGGAAGAGGGAAGAACGATATCAAAGTATAATGGCACATATGTATGAAGATGCCTTGATAAAACCCATTAGTTTGCATACTACACTAAAATTTAAATATATTATTCTATCTTATATATAATACATTAAATATATGTTATCTATATTATATATAGATATATATTAACCAAAATAAGATAAATTTAGATTAAGTGGTCATCATTATTTCTGAATGCCTGAACTTCATTGTCCTTGTTCCTCCTGTCTTTGCTGCAGTGGAGTCTGCCCATCATGTGTGTTGCTTGGCCAAGTAGCCTGGGTGAAGACAGGAGGTATTGCCAGCTTCAAAACAAAGTGATTCTGACGTGGTCAGAGAGCATGGTATACAGACTGAGTTTATGATTCTTCACTCTGAACACCTCTTGAAGAATCTGAGAACCATCTCCTTAGCTTAGTGACAGTGATTCAAATCCCAGTATAACAGAGACTACAAAAAAAAACACATCAGAGGCAGGGGGTAAATTCAAAATAAAAGAAAATCATGATAGCTGTGGGCTCTATTTTCTGAAGCTCATCACCAGTGGAGGACATTAGGGATGGAGGTGGGATTTGGTGTAGGAGGTCCTTCTGTCTGTGTTGCTTTTATTGGTTAATGAATAAAGAAACTGGCTTGGCCTATAGCATGGGAGGAGGAAGACAGAGTTAGAGAGAAGCCATGGAGCCACCCGAGACAGATGCTGGGAACTTTATTTTGTAAGCCACAGCCACATGATGATATACAGATTAATAGAAACTGGTTAAATTAATATAAGAGTTAGTCAATAAAAAGCTAGAGCTAATGGGCCAAGCAGTGATTTAATTAATACAGTTTCTGTGTGATTATTTCAGTTCTGAGCAGCTGGGATGAACAAGCAGCTCCTTCCAACAGGATTGCCTTGTTTTGAGATAGGATTTCATATTACAGACTGCTCTAAAACTCAGTAAGTAATTGAGGATGATATGAACTTCTGATCCTGCTGCCTCCACTTCTCAAGTGCTAAGATTATAAGTGTTCCAGGTTGGAGGGAGCAAGCTTCTTGCATGTTAGGCAAGCATTCTACCAATTGAGCTATGATCCTAGCCAATGGTCTTGATGGCAGCAGGATAGTCTTATCAGGAAAACCACACATACCAATGAAAATCTGTGATCTTTGAAACATCAAAACTTACCAGAAATGACATAGGAAGAAATAGAAAATTAGACTATCCTTCTATTAATGAAAGAAATAGCGTCTACGTTTCTAAACCAGTGGTTCTCAACCTTCCTAATACTGCAACCCTTTAATACAGTTTCTCATGTTGTGATGACCCCCAACCATAAAATTATTTTATTGCTATATCATAACTGTAATTTTGCTACTGTTGTGAATTATAATGTAAATATCTGATATGCAGGGTGTTTGATTTGCTATGCCTGTAAAGGCGTCATTCAATCCCCAAAGGGGTGATGATCCACAGGTTGAGAACCACTGATCTGAATCCTCTCACAAGCTCCAAGTTGACATAACTTCCACAGAGATTTCTTTCAAATATTTAAAAATAGAACACCTCTTTCTCCAAATTTCTCAGAGCCCAGGAAAGGTAGACATATTTCCCAAGTGTTTTATTCTCTTCCAACACACCTTAAGAACAAAACCATAAAACCAAACATCTGAGATAAAAGAAGAATATGAGCTGACCTCCCTCCTGAGCATAGATATGGAAATCAAAATCAAAATATTAGCACATCGAGTTTAGTTATATATAAAAAGGAAAATTAATACATTCTATTCAATTTGAGTTTAAATTCCACAAATACAGTCTTGGCTTAAAATTCAAAAAACCCAAATATTAACCATTAAATTAATGCGAGGTTCCATTTTTCCTCTTTAGGTGAGAAAAGCTACATTTGGGAATTGTAGCAATTGTCCATTAAACAAAATGAACTTTTTAGCAAATTGGGAAGCAGGGAAATCTCTTTAATCTAGTCTAAGGAATACACAACGCGAACATATAGTCAACATAGTTAACAGACTGAATTCCATATACTTAAGCCTGAGACAGATGCTGTGTCATGACTTCTTTTGGACATTGTTCTGGAAATTCTGGTCCATGGAAAGTAAGAAAAAGATGAGAGTTCAAAATATTCAGCAGAGTGTTAGAAATGGCGGGGACACACAAACAAACACACACACACACACACACACACACACACACACACTAAAACAATGTAATGTCATGGAGGGGAATTTCAAATGACCTGAAATAACTGGAGTTATGCATAACCAAGATCTGAGGACTTAATACTTACAGCTATCAGTTCACCTGACTAAATCTGTAATGTCTATGTCGTCTTAAATAAAATCCAGCAAATCTTCCCATGGAAATGGACAAGATGATTCTAAAATGTATATGAAGATGCGGAGGGCAAAAATCTTCCAAGCTGAGCATGAAGACAAGAAGGATGTAATGAGTTACCTGGAATACCTTCCGAGTCCCACAAAGTTTCCAGGCTTTGCTGCATGGCTTTAGGCAAAGGAACTGGGGGACCTGAATGGGAGTCACATGGATGATGGCTGAGATGACATCAGACAGCAGTCCAAAATGGATGGCCCTTTCCATCCTGAATTGGCCTAATCCATAACCAGAAAAGTAAAAAAGAACCTGGATCTGTGTCTCTTAAAGCAATTCTTCGTGGATTATATAGATGCAGTTGTTACAGAGAAAGGAGAATAAGCTTTCAGATCAGTAAATTATGCAGGAGACAGCAAAATCCACACACCTGGGGGCAGTTTATCTTGTTAAAATGTACACGTAGGACACATATACATTAAGGAAAAGATTGGCAAATTTGACTTCAATAATTAAGAGCTTTTGTTTATCAAGAGACATTACTAAGCGAGTGAATTGAAGAGGCTTTCATCCAGCATCTATTCTCATATATATTCCCTAAATATCGGTTGTCAAAAGGGACACAACATGTGCCTATTCAGCCCTAGGCAACCATCTTAGCCAGAACTCATAAAGAAGTTCATTGAAATGGCTAACGAATATATGAAGATATTCCCCTCAGCATCCGTTCTCTAGCACACAGACAGAAAACCACAATGAGATGTCTCTATGAGCAGGCTGCAACCTTCTTAACATAAGGCCAGACATGGTGGTGCATGCCCTTAATGCCAACCCTTGAAACCTGGAGGAAGGTCTATATCTCTGTTAGTTCAAAGCCAGCCTGATCCACAGAAAGAGTTCCAAGCCAGCCCAGGATACATAGTGAGACCTTGACTCAAAAGAAAAATTTAATGTAATGATATCACTTAATGGAAAAAAATATTGGGGAGCTTGAATTTTGAGAGAACAACTGATAAAATATAAACTGGCATAACCACTTCTTAAAACTGTCAGTTTGTGCTAAAACTCTATAAATGTCTGCTACTGAACCCAGCGATCCCTATGTAACTCAAAGGACTGCATGCGTGCATACTCCAAAGCACAATGGAAGAATCGTCCATGTACTGTTATTTAGCGCCCAAATATTCACTGACATGAAAGTAGATAAATAAATCATAGCATCACGTATAGCATAATGCCCCACCCTGTTAAACACTGACGAGCATAGCAGTGTGGATGAATCTCTAAACCACAATAGTACGCAGAAGGTGGACCCAACGAAAGCCAAACAATGCAAAACAAATTTGTGGTGGGAAGTGTTCTCATATTGTTACCTTGAGAACAGGGGCACGCTGTCTCCAAAAAAAAAGGCACGTTGAATGTAGTTACTATGATCTTCTTTTTCTCCAACCTGGAGCTGGCTACATGAGGTTGAATCCAAGTTTACCCAAAAAGTGAAAGGCAGATTTCAAACCAACCCTAAGATACCTGACACCAGATTCCTGCCAATCAAGACATGGCAGCAAATGTGGGCAGATGATGGCAATGTGGTCCAAAACTTGTTCTGATGACGTCTTATTTTCTTACCTATTTTGGGACTGAAAGTACAGACCCATGGGTAAAAAAAATCCACTGCCACTTAGTGCCCACTTGTCCTAACTGCAGGACCAGATACTTGAAGTAACTACAAGTCTGTGGATTAAAATTGGCAGGACAAGTTTACACCTCCATGTGGGGTGGAGACAGAGAGGGGAGCAGGAGACAAAGGGGATAAATTTCTCTCTTTCTCAAGCACTTCCTTGTAGAATGCAATCATTTCCCCCCAGAGTTTTTTCAACTCACTAATTAAAACATTCTATCTTTATTATCAGATACTTACTGCTAGCTATTACAACTACATCATTAAGAATGATGCCTGCTGGCTTCGGAGCAGTCTCTTTGGTCCAGACACTGCACTAGGGTCTTTGCACGACTGTGCTGTTTGCTTAATATAATGTCTCCATGAGGAGGCCACAGCTGTTGTGCCCATCATAGAGATGCGAGGACTTGCTTATGCTGAGATTTCTCAAGGACAACCTAGCCACTAAGGAACCCATGGGGGATAATTGTTGGTGTCTGCAGGACTCCAAGCCTCCCGCTCTCTCGTCCACTAAAGCATCGAAGTTGAATATTTCGTCTTCATAAGTGGGAGTCCAGGGATATGAGTTCCAGGTCCGAAGTATCAGGGACTCAGCATGAACCACAAGAAAGCCACTTCCTTGCCAGCAAGGGACGCAGCTTTCTCATCTGTGAGTTCCAACATTTGCTCAGATGCTCTCTGAGGTCCCGTCCCACCCCTTCATCTAATGGCTCCTGAGTACAGAAGAAAGACATTAATCTAAGTCGCTTGCAATATGTTTTTACAGTGTGGTGTGACTATTTTTAGGGCACGGCAGCATAAGAGCTCATTTCATGGAGCCAGTCACAAATTTCCCACAATCTTTGGGGGAAATCCAAGCCTGAGTGAGTCTAATGCTTAATGAGATGATGTAATGCAGGAACATATATAGCGGGGAAAAAATTTTATTAGTGTGAGTAAATGCGCGTTTTCAAGTGAATTACGAGACCTTAAGAAGTCAATGTATATGCCCCAGGGGGGAAATCACCTAAACTTTAAAAACAGAGCCTGCAGTGTTCATTTGCTGGCAGGCTGAGAACGGCTCCAAATGGGAATGAAAAGGGAAATTGTGGAGAACCTTTAACCTTATGAAGAAAAACAGATGACCTCAATATACATATATATATTCAATTAAGCAAATGGAGGACACCTAGTGACAGGTGCACTTGCCGGATCAAGGGGCTTTAGAACAGCTCCAGCTAAGGCATTCCTTTAGCAGGGGCATCCTTATGTGAAGCCTGCTAATGTGAAATCCACAGGATTAATGACTTCATGAATAATGTGCGAGGCTGGTGTGCTATTCAAATAAGGAAGCAAGCACTACCTAGTTCAACGTGCTTATTTGAAGAAGAATAGGAAGAGAATGAGGGAGAGGGAGGAGGAGGGGAAGGAGGAGGAGAAAAAAAGAAAAAGAAGAGGAAGAAGAGGAGGAAGAGGAAGAAGAAATAGCAATAGCATGTTGCAGAAGCAAATCCAAGAAGTATCTTTCTGAGTCATTTAAATTGCTTGAGGTGTTTCCAAATTGTCACACAACTGTCATAATGGATGGCACAGGCATCTTTAGCAAATTCCAATCTCATGATATCTGTTTTAGCACTCAGAATTTTGACAGGGTCTGGGGACTAAGGAGTTTAAATAATTCCATTTTTGTCTCAAGAGCCAACTTTAAGGAGATAAAAAGCAATAGCACAAGGAGAGATACCTTCGGAGAGATGCCCCAGAGAGATGTCCCCAGAGTGATGTCCCCAGAGTGATGCCCCCAAAGAGATGCCCTCAGAGAGATGCCCCACAGAGATGCCCCCAGAGAGATGCCCCAGAGAGATGCCCCCAGAGAGATGCCCCAGAGAGATGCCCCCAGAGAGATGCCCTTTCATCCTGTTCTACCTGTTTTATCTTTACAGAGGCATGCCTGGAATTTTTCAGTCATTAAACAAGAATGTATCCGTGCACAAGCTAAAAATAAACTCAGAGCCTTGACATCTTAGGGAAGAAGACGCAGGGATGCCTGCAAAAGCAATAGAGCATCATGGGGAATGGGGACCTTGACAGAACAAACAATTAGCTCTGCCCCACACTGTAGCACCTGCCGAATGATGTGGTTCAGCGGCCACCGTGAACACAGGGGACAAAGAGACTCAGACACAAAAGGATGGCAAAGTTTTTCATTTCTTCAGTGTACCAAGTGTTGGTGCCCCCAAATGTGGCCTGATGGTTGTTGTTCTGTGAATGTAAAATGCACCCACACCCAAACCCATACACCTGTTTGAATGCTTTGTCCCCCATTACTGGCACTGTTCAAGGAAGATTGTGGAAGAGGTGGAACTTCATTAGAGGAAGTGAGCCAGTGGGTGGAGCTTGTGGTTTTATAGCTGAGCAGCACTTCCTGTCAGCTTTCTGCTTCCTGTTACATCAAGATGGAGGTGAGGAGGTCCAGTTATACATTCCTGCATGATTGAGCTCCCTTCCACCATGCCTTCCTCTCCATGATGAACTTTATCCTCTCAAATCGGAAGCCAGAGTAATTCTTCAGTCCCTTCTTAACAGGTATCAGGTTGCAGGTGCAAGGAAGGTGACTAACATGTTTCTTCTTTGGATGTTCCTCTGGGCATCTATATCTTTCTGTTCTGTCTACACTGAGCCCAACAAGAACCACACCCTCCAGTGTCTCTGACCAGGTACTGCTACGCCAGTTCATGTCTCCCTAGCTCTGAAGCTGTGAGTCTCTTCTCCCTGGCCTAATCGTAATTGTATATGCATGAGACGCTTCATTAAGGATAAACCTCTCATTATACTAAACCCAAGTCAACAAAATCCCCAACTCTGAGCAGCCAGCCTATTGCATGACATGAAATAAATCCTCACAATTATTTACTGGACTCCAAAATTATTTATGAATAGTAGACTTATAAATTGCTCACATCTTCTTGCCTTCTCTGAGCTCATCTTCCAGCTAGAGACTTGGGACATGTTCAAAAGCAACCACAATTTATGGTTATGAACCACAGCCAGTCAGAAGGGGCCTGAGGCAGCTTTTGAGGCAGATCCTTAAAAAAATGGATGGCCAACAACAAGACACAGATAGGGGAACGTTTCAAGTTTTCTTTTGAATTTTTCCTTTTCCCTTCTGGTTTCTTTACTTTTGGTACCATAGAATTTCAGCCTTCTGTGCTCGAGGCTTTCTCTCTGCTCATCAAATAAGAGGCTGACCCACAATGCCCTGCATGTTTGTGAGTCAGAGAGCTGGGGGGGGCGGGAAGGGGGGGGGCAGTCCCTGCTCGTGTTCTGCACCAGCTCCCTGCTGCCTTTCACACAGGGTTTAAGCCAGTCAGTCTTGACGGACCTGTCAAAGGCTAGTGATGTTCTCACCTTTATTGTCCAGCCTCCTTGACGCCTCACAGAACTCTAGCTACGCCCCCCATTGCTACAGGGTTCTTCTGTTGTTAGAAGGGGGAGGTTCATATCCTTATCATTGGCCTCCAAAGCCAGTTCAAGTTTCACAATGACTGAGGGAAGTCATTGTGACCACAGTAAAACCCCTGAGCCCTCCTTTAACTGGATATCTGTAGGATATGTGAGATGACCACACAATTGCTTCCTGAAATATGTATTTCCAGAACCTTCGCTAGCTATTTTAAATGAAATCAGATGTTCCATGGAAAGTTGCTCTTCATGATCAAGAAACACATTCCATTGTGAAGCGCCCTCTCCCTAGGCTTGCATAGATCTTTACTTCATACTACTGAGCATGGAGTGGAAGAAGGAGACATGAAGGGACGGGCGGCTGCCTGCCTAGGATCCCCCACTTTCTTCTTTCCAAGTCCTTCTTTTTATCTGAAAGGCCACATCTTCGTCTACAAAGAGCAAAAGCAGGAAACCTCCACCGCAAGCCCTGGAGCGTGCTTCATTGAGCAATTTACAAAGTTCAGGTGTGCAGTGACCAATTTCCTCTTCCAGGGAGCACCAGATGCAGAAGAGAGAGGCTGAGAGAGAGGCAACAGAGTGCCCTCCTTCTGAGGGTAATGCTGTCAATTTCGGGAGCTAATTGCTGCTATTAAATAATTTGACAGTGAAGACGTTGAAAGGGGAGAAAAGTCAAGCTTAAATTTGAACTCTGTTTTTGCAAGGGGTCAGTCTGTGTTCTGTGAGACCCTATAATCCAGGGGAGAACCAGTATGGCCTCCGTGCAGGCGATAGCAGCATCCTGCATCGGGAGTCCAGCGTTTATCGCTGCTCTCCTCCCAGCCAAGATCCTGACAGCTACAATGTAGCTCTGTAATTATCTGGAAAATGTCTGCAACTCAAAATGCAACTCTATTCTCTCACTGTTAGCAGAAACCTTGCCCCGCTGTTTGGGTTCTCTTCTTGCACAGACAGAGCAGACATGAGCAGCCGCCCGAGATAATGCGCCCAGCTTTGAGATTCCTGGATCAGAAGGGATACCGCATGGACGGCCATCTTTCCGTTCACAAGCTTCTGCGGCCAGAGGCTACTTTACTATGTAAAAGAACAACAAGCATGGGGTGGGGGGGAATAACAGTAGATAGGAAGGGGGAGTTGGGGTTTTGCTTTATAATATTGGAAGTTGTGAGACTTGAGCCCATGTAGCCCAGCCAGTCCTTGAACTCCAGGCCCTGCTGCCTCTACCTCCTGAGTGCCTGGATTACTCCAGAATTGGTTTCATTCATACAACTGGGAAAGACAAAGCAGAAAATGCCCGCTGTCCTTCACCTGGCCTCCTGGATCTGTTTCTCCTAGGCATTTGACCTTCTAGAGAGGCACCTTCTCCTCTGTCCCCTCTGGGTTCCATTTTCTTACATACACTTTGCCATGTTTATTCAAACTGTAAGCCTGCACAAGAGGGTCCATCTTCTCTCCCCTCAACCCTGACTGGGCTTCTGTGCACCACTTCCTGAATCTTCCCCGGCTCCAGGCACCAATAACCTCATAGCATTCAAGCCGACCAACTTTGAGGTCTTCTGCCAAGTGAATTCTCTGTTATATTCATTCTGTTCTCATTCTCTCTCTCTCTCTCTCTCTTCCTCTCTCCTCTCTCTCTCTCTCTCTCTCTCTCTCCTCTCTCTCTCTCTTCTCTCTCCCTACCCTCCTTCCCCACCCTCCTCTTCTCTCACATAGTCTTATGCTTTTCAAGTCTTCTGCAACATAAACCTGTGGCTGTTTAAGTTTTATCTTTATGAGAATACACTCTCATGAGTGTGCACCTGCACTTTCATGCACCGTTCTCTCCGTTCCACTTCCCTCCCGGGTCCTCTCCTAGTGCTTTTCCCTAGCCAGGGCTTACGGGCTGTCATACTGGGATCCTATCTTCGCTTGCATTCTCTTATGCTCTGCACATGTTTTGAGTGGCCTACACCCCCACACACACACCCTGTTCCTCATCACCTGGAAGAGATCTTTCCTCTGAATTCTCCACCTCCAATGGTGGTTTCCCTTCCAGAGAGCATCCCAAAGACACCTGAAGTGAATACATCCACAGTGCAGTCAGGGTCTACGCCATCCCCCTGAAACACACACCCCCATACTATACCTTGTTTCTGTGTGGTCATGCTCTTCTCTTGAGAACCCACACTAAAAAATCTGGTATCGTTCTCAGCTCCTACATTCAGTTAATGCCCGGGTCCTGCTAAGGGCAAGAGGAATTGTTCCCTCCAACACTACTGACTCAGTGTGGGCTCTTGTAACTTCCACCATGTACTATGTTAGAAGTGGTCCCCCATCATGGTGCCTTAGTCACCGACCCTGGCTCCTCCAAACCACCCTCAACATCCCCAAGTGTGTTCCATTAAATGTCCATAATTGGGATCATGTTTCTCTACCTGGGGCTAAAACACTTGAGTTGTTTTCTATCGAGTTCAATATAAGGGATGGTGTTCCTTTACTCTGTGCCATGCCCCTGCCTCACCATCACCAGCTCTGCACTATGCGTGCTGTGCCCTTGACTCTACTCTGCACTGTGGCTCAGATGTGGCTGGCCACCCTCTCTGCTCCTGGCAAAGCCTCTTTCTCTATAATCTTTCCTGTCCTTCCAGGGGCTCTTCCTCTGCTCCCCCCCACTTTCCTTTAACCTTTGAGTTCACATACTAGGATAGCTGTAGCAAGGTGCTTTAAACTAGGGGAGTGAACTGCCTCTCCGTTCTGGAGACTGGATGTCTGGAAGTTAGATACCTGCAGGAACAATTCCTTCTGGTGTCTGCAAGAGTCTGCTCCCTGCACTCCCCGGTGCTCTCACAGACTCAGACAGTCCTGGCTTTGAGACAGCATCCTCTCTGAACTCACACCATCCTCTCTCCGTGTGTGTCAGGCTCCATTTAATATCCTTCCCCCACACATGAAAATCAAATTGTAATCAGGGCCCACCCAAATGACTTCATATTCATCATATTTCTAAGTGAGGTCACACAGGTATTGAGAAAAGAACTTCCTTATCTTCCATCAATTAAATATTCACACATCTATTTGCATAGCCACTCCCCTCCCTTCTGACATCATCACCCCATGTCTTCACTTACCTGGAGGGCACTCTTAACCCAGAAAGCCACAAACCAAAGCTGGGGGAAAAAAAACCCAAAGCATGCATTCCTTGCTGGCTATTGGCCCTTGCAAAGTACCAAACAGCTCCTTCTGTGGTGGCCTCCTGGTGGGCCCAGGACCAAAGAACAAAAAGATCAGACCAAGGTTCATCCCAAAGAGTCTGACACAGCCCTCCATGTCACTCTCAAGAAAGAGGGAGCAAGAAGCCACCAGGGCTCCCAGGCTGCTCATCAGAGCCACCATGCTCCAGTACTGGGCAGAAGAGGAAGAGACAAGTCTAGGAGGAAACCCGCTTTGAAGCAGGACTAAAGCAGCCTGGGCATATGCCCTTACCCAAGGGGAATCTTAAAGTGCCCCTTCTTCTTCTCTCAGATCAAGTGGGAGCCTTCTCTAAAGGCACCTGAGCACCCAGGCAGAGAGAAGGGGGACCAAAACGAAATCACTAGCAGAGTCATGGCATCTTAGAACAAACAGTACACCACTTCCTTGGTTTTTGCTTGTTTGTTTCATTTTTCCGTTTTGATGACTTCTGAGTTTAATCAGGGCTGTTTGCATGAGCCCGGGGGTGGAGGTCTTTACTGGAGCACAGGTCACATACCTGTGACCACACTACTGAAGAAAACGACTCCCCTGAACCCAACAACCATTAACTAACTGCCTATAGCTCCTCGCGGAGGGGCAGGGCCTCCTGAAGCCTTCCCCATCCTTGAAGGAGTGTGGATGAGTTCCACCTGCTACATTGCGCAGGCGCCACAGCTGCCGTGAGTTCCTGAATCCAGCGGCCACGTCCTATCCGGAAGATAGCTTCCCAGACTCAGCTCCATCGTCTGGTCTTACGTTCCTCCCTTACCCGCCCTGTCGTCTGCGGGGTTAGGAGGTAGGCAGGATAGATGTCCCCACTTAGGGCTCTGACTCCTTCGGAAGAGAAGGGGTGCCTCATGCCTTGCTGGCTATTGCCCTTCCTCTGTGGCCTCCTGATGGGCCCAGGACCAAGTAACAAAAGTGACCACCAAAGTTCACTCCGAAGATGAGAGTCTGACATAGGCCTCCATGCCACATTGTCACCCTCAAGGGACTTCCTAAGAAACTTCCTTAGGGAAAAGAAGGGGTTCCGTCAGAATGGGATGGGCCTGAAAGATGGAACTGGAGAATGTAATGATGACAATACACTAGTATTTTAAGCATAAAATATTTTTTAAATAGACAAAGAAAACGATATAATGCTGATTACCTATACTGACTGTGCATTGAGGAAAAAAAGGGAGGCAGGAAATTCTTTAGGCCTTTCCGTGATAACACGTAAAATCCCCATCTTAATAATAGACCTTTGATTAAACTAAACCCACATCTAATGAAGACTCCTTCTCCGGTCATCTGATTAAATTTCTTATTTTCTTCTACCCTTGTCCTGATGTGGCAGGAGATAATGCAACATCCTTGGAGAAACTGTTTGCTCCTTGGAGTCTAGTGATGGGGGGAAACATTGAGGGTTTTTTATCATAGTCCAAACAGTGCAATGGCAGGGGGCTCTGCCAGCAGCAGGCACCCCACCCAACCCCAGAAAGTCTAGATCCACACCTCACCCCAGGAATGCAAGTTCGGTTCCTGTTCCTGTTAGGAGGGGAGGAGATAAAGAAGCGGCAGGCCCAGCTGTCAACACAGTGGCCTTGAAGACTG
>NW_024582255.1:0-26751 GCF_903992535.2 Arvicola amphibius | reverse complement strand
TGTTCCTGGAGAGAAACGTGTATGTGCTTCTCAGGAAAGCATCTGAAGATTTACGTAGACTTTCAAAAGAAAGGGCTTTTCTTTCAAAGTACTGCTTTCAGAAGGATATGGAACACTCTAGTCACTTCTAGCAATGCTCTGCACTATTTGAAACAATTGCTTTTTCTGGGAGAGAAAAGCATTTGCTTTTCTCAGGAAAGCATCTGAAGAATTATGTAGACTTTCAAAAGAAAGGGTTTATCTTTCAAAGTACAACATTCAGAAAGAAATGCAACACTCCCCTCACTTCTAGCAATGCTCTGCACTGTTTCTCGAAAGTGCTTCTCATTTGAGAGAAACACATAAGCATTTCTCAGGAAAGCATCTGAAGACTTATGTAGACTTTAAAACGAAAAGGCTTGTCTTTCGAAGAACAGCTTTCAGAAAAGAATGGAACACTTGCTGCAATGCTTTGCACTGTGTCTCACTCGCAAGTGCTTGTCTTTTGAGAGAAACGAATAAGCTTTCCTCAGGAAAGCATCTGAAGAACTATGTAGACTTTCAAAAGAAAGGGCTTATCTTTCAAAGTACTGCTTTCAGAACGAGAAGGAACCATCCAGTCACTTCTAGCAATGCTTGGCACTGTGGAAAACAATTGCTATTTCTTGGAGAGAAAAGCGTATGCGTTTCTCAGGACAGCTTCTGAAGACTTATGTAGACTTTCAAAAGAAAGGGTTTATCTTTCAAAGTACAACATTCAGAAAGAAATGGAACACTACAGTAGCTTCTAGCAATGCTTAGCACCGTTTGAAACAAGTGCATGTTCTTGGAGGGAAACGCCTATGCGTTTGTCAAGAAAACGTCTGTTGAATTATGTAGACTTTCATAAGAAAAGGCTCATCTTACAAAGTTCTGCTTTCTGAATGATATGGCACACAGCATTCCCTTCCAGCGATGCTTTGCATTGTTTGAAACAAGTGCTTGTTCCTGTAGAGAAGAGCATACGCGTTTCTCAGGAAAGTATATGAATAATGATGTAGACTTACAAAAGAAATGGTTTATCTTTCAAAGAACAACATTCAGAAAGAAATGCAACACTCCATTTACTTCTAGCAATGATCTGCACTGTTTTTCGCAAGTGCTTCTCGTTTGAGAGAAACAGATAAGCATTTCTCAGGAAAGCATTTTTAGAATTATGTACGCATTCAAATGAAAGGGCTTATCTTTCAAAGTACAGCTTTCAGAAAGTAATGGAACACTCCAGTCACTTCTAGCAATGCTTGCACTATTTAAAACAATTGCTTTTACTTGGAGAGAAGAGCATATGCGTTTCTCAGGAAAGTATATGAATAATTATGTAGACTTACAAAAGAAATGGTTTATCTTTCAAAGTACAACATTCAGAAAGAAATGCAACACTCCATTTACTTCTCGTAATGTTTTGCACTGTTTCTCACAAGTGCTTCTTTTTTGAGAGAAACGTATAAGCTTTTCTTAGAAAAGCATCTTTAGAATTATATACCCATTCAAAAGAAAGGGGCTTTCTTTCTAAGTACAGCTTTTAGAAAGAAATCAAACACTGTATTCACATCAAGGTATGGTTTGCACTGTTTGAAACAAGTGCTTGTTCCTGGAGAGAAACGTGTATGTGCTTCTCAGGAAAGCATCTGAAGATTTACGTAGACTTTCAAAAGAAAGGGCTTTTCTTTCAAAGTACTGCTTTCAGAAGGATATGGAACACTCTAGTCACTTCTAGCAATGCTCTGCACTATTTGAAACAATTGCTTTTTCTGGGAGAGAAAAGCAAATGCTTTTCTCAGGAAAGCATCTGAAGAATTATGTAGACTTTCAAAAGAAAGGGTTTATCTTTCAAAGTACAACATTCAGAAAGAAATGCAACACTCCCCTCACTTCTAGCAATGCTCTGCACTGTTTCTCGAAAGTGCTTCTCGTTTGAGAGAAACACATAAGCATTTCTCAGGAAAGCATCTGAAGACTTATGTAGACTTTAAAACGAAAAGGCTTGTCTTTCGAAGAACAGCTTTCAGAAAAGAATGGAACACTTGCTGCAATGCTTTGCACTGTGTCTCACTCGCAAGTGCTTGTCTTTTGAGAGAAACGAATAAGCTTTCCTCAGGAAAGCATCTGAAGAACTATGTAGGCTTTCAAAAGAAAGGGCTTATCTTTCAAAGTACTGCTTTCAGAACGAGAAGGAACCATCCAGTCACTTCTAGCAATGCTTGGCACTGTGGAAAACAATTGCTATTTCTTGGAGAGAAAAGCGTATGCGTTTCTCAGGACAGCTTCTGAAGACTTATGTAGACTTTCAAAAGAAAGGGTTTATCTTTCAAAGTACAACATTCAGAAAGAAATGGAACACTACAGTAGCTTCTAGCAATGCTTAGCACCGTTTGAAACAAGTGCATGTTCTTGGAGGGAAACGCCTATGCGTTTGTCAAGAAAACGTCTGTTGAATTATGTAGACTTTCATAAGAAAAGGCTCATCTTACAAAGTTCTGCTTTCTGAATGATATGGCACACAGCATTCCCTTCCAGCGATGCTTTGCATTGTTTGAAACAAGTGCTTGTTCCTGTAGAGAAGAGCATACGCGTTTCTCAGGAAAGTATATGAATAATGATGTAGACTTACAAAAGAAATGGTTTATCTTTCAAAGAACAACATTCAGAAAGAAATGCAACACTCCATTTACTTCTAGCAATGATCTGCACTGTTTTTCGCAAGTGCTTCTCCTTTGAGAGAAACAGATAAGCATTTCTCAGGAAAGCATTTTTAGAATTATGTACGCATTCAAATGAAAGGGCTTATCTTTCAAAGTACAGCTTTCAGAAAGTAATGGAACACTCCAGTCACTTCTAGCAATGCTTGCACTATTTAAAACAATTGCTTTTACTTGGAGAGAAGAGCATATGCGTTTCTCAGGAAAGTATATGAATAATTATGTAGACTTACAAAAGAAATGGTTTATCTTTCAAAGTACAACATTCAGAAAGAAATGCAACACTCCATTTACTTCTCGTAATGTTTTGCACTGTTTCTCACAAGTGCTTCTTTTTTGAGAGAAACGTATAAGCTTTTCTTAGAAAAGCATCTTTAGAATTATATACCCATTCAAAAGAAAGGGGCTTTCTTTCTAAGTACAGCTTTTAGAAAGAAATCAAACACTGTATTCACATCAAGGTATGGTTTGCACTGTTTGAAACAAGTGCTTGTTCCTGGAGAGAAACGTGTATGTGCTTCTCAGGAAAGCATCTGAAGATTTACGTAGACTTTCAAAAGAAAGGGCTTTTCTTTCAAAGTACTGCTTTCAGAAGGATATGGAACACTCTAGTCACTTCTAGCAATGCTCTGCACTATTTGAAACAATTGCTTTTTCTGGGAGAGAAAAGCAATTGCTTTTCTCAGGAAAGCATCTGAAGAATTATGTAGACTTTCAAAAGAAAGGGTTTATCTTTCAAAGTACAACATTCAGAAAGAAATGCAACACTCCCCTCACTTCTAGCAATGCTCTGCACTGTTTCTCGAAAGTGCTTCTCGTTTGAGAGAAACACATAAGCATTTCTCAGGAAAGCATCTGAAGACTTATGTAGACTTTAAAACGAAAAGGCTTGTCTTTCGAAGAACAGCTTTCAGAAAAGAATGGAACACTTGCTGCAATGCTTTGCACTGTGTCTCACTCGCAAGTGCTTGTCTTTTGAGAGAAACGAATAAGCTTTCCTCAGGAAAGCATCTGAAGAACTATGTAGACTTTCAAAAGAAAGGGCTTATCTTTCAAAGTACTGCTTTCAGAACGAGAAGGAACCATCCAGTCACTTCTAGCAATGCTTGGCACTGTGGAAAACAATTGCTATTTCTTGGAGAGAAAAGCGTATGCGTTTCTCAGGACAGCTTCTGAAGACTTATGTAGACTTTCAAAAGAAAGGGTTTATCTTTCAAAGTACAACATTCAGAAAGAAATGGAACACTACAGTAGCTTCTAGCAATGCTTAGCACCGTTTGAAACAAGTGCATGTTCTTGGAGGGAAACGCCTATGCGTTTGTCAAGAAAACGTCTGTTGAATTATGTAGACTTTCATAAGAAAAGGCTCATCTTACAAAGTTCTGCTTTCTGAATGATATGGCACACGGCATTCCCTTCCAGCGATGCTTTGCATTGTTTGAAACAAGTGCTTGTTCCTGTAGAGAAGAGCATACGCGTTTCTCAGGAAAGTATATGAATAATGATGTAGACTTACAAAAGAAATGGTTTATCTTTCAAAGAACAACATTCAGAAAGAAATGCAACACTCCATTTACTTCTAGCAATGATCTGCACTGTTTTTCGCAAGTGCTTCTCGTTTGAGAGAAACAGATAAGCATTTCTCAGGAAAGCATTTTTAGAATTATGTACGCATTCAAATGAAAGGGCTTATCTCTCAAAGTACAGCTTTCAGAAAGTAATGGAACACTCCAGTCACTTCTAGCAATGCTTGCACTATTTAAAACAATTGCTTTTACTTGGAGAGAAGAGCATATGCGTTTCTCAGGAAAGTATATGAATAATTATGTAGACTTACAAAAGAAATGGTTTATCTTTCAAAGTACAACATTCAGAAAGAAATGCAACACTCCATTTACTTCTCGTAATGTTTTGCACTGTTTCTCACAAGTGCTTCTTTTTTGAGAGAAACGTATAAGCTTTTCTTAGAAAAGCATCTTTAGAATTATATACCCATTCAAAAGAAAGGGGTTTTCTTTCTAAGTACAGCTTTTAGAAAGAAATCAAACACTGTATTCACATCAAGGTATGGTTTGCACTGTTTGAAACAAGTGCTTGTTCCTGGAGAGAAACGTGTATGTGCTTCTCAGGAAAGCATCTGAAGATTTACGTAGACTTTCAAAAGAAAGGGCTTTTCTTTCAAAGTACTGCTTTCAGAAGGATATGGAACACTCTAGTCACTTCTAGCAATGGTCTGCACTATTTGAAACAATTGCTTTTTCTGGGAGAGAAAAGCAAATGCTTTTCTCAGGAAAGCATCTGAAGAATTATGTAGACTTTCAAAAGAAAGGGTTTATCTTTCAAAGTACAACATTCAGAAAGAAATGCAACACTCCCCTCACTTCTAGCAATGCTCTGCACTGTTTCTCGAAAGTGCTTCTCATTTGAGAGAAACACATAAGCATTTCTCAGGAAAGCATCTGAAGACTTATGTAGACTTTAAAACGAAAAGGCTTGTCTTTCGAAGAACAGCTTTCAGAAAAGAATGGAACACTTGCTGCAATGCTTTGTACTGTGTCTCACTCGCAAGTGCTTGTCTTTTGAGAGAAACGAATAAGCTTTCCTCAGGAAAGCATCTGAAGAACTATGTGGACTTTCAAAAGAAAGGGCTTATCTTTCAAAGTACTGCTTTCAGAACGAGAAGGAACCATCCAGTCACTTCTAGCAATGCTTGGCACTGTGGAAAACAATTGCTATTTCTTGGAGAGAAAAGCGTATGCGTTTCTCAGGACAGCTTCTGAAGACTTATGTAGACTTTCAAAAGAAAGGGTTTATCTTTCAAAGTACAACATTCAGAAAGAAATGAAGCACTACACTAGCTTCTAGCAATGCTTAGCACCGTTTGAAACAAGTGCATGTTCTTGGAGGGAAACTGCCTATGCGTTTGTCAAGAAAACGTCTGTTGAATTATGTAGACTTTCATAAGAAAAGGCTCATCTTACAAAGTTCTGCTTTCTGAATGATAAGGCACACGGCATTCAATTCCAGCGATGCTTTGCATTGTTTGAAACAAGTGCTTGTTCCTGTAGAGAAGAGCATACGCGTTTCTCAGGAAAGTATATGAATAATGATGTAGACTTACAAAAGAAATGGTTTATCTTTCAAAGAACAACATTCAGAAAGAAATGCAACACTCCGTTTACATCTAGCAATGATCTGCACTGTTTTTCGCAAGTGCTTCTCGTTTGAGAGAAACAGATAAGCATTTCTCAGGAAAGCATTTTTAGAATTATGTACGCATTCAAATGAAAGGGCTTATCTTTCAAAGTACAGCTTTCAGAAAGTAATGGAACACTCCAGTCACTTCTAGCAATGCTTGCACTATTTAAAACAATTGCTTTTACTTGGAGAGAAGAGCATATGCGTTTCTCAGGAAAGTATATGAATAATTATGTAGACTTACAAAAGAAATGGTTTATCTTTCAAAGTACAACATTCAGAAAGAAATGCAATACTCCATTTACTTCTCGTAATGTTTTGCACTGTTTCTCACAAGTGCTTCTTTTTTGAGAGAAACGTATAAGCTTTTCTTAGAAAAGCATCTTTAGAATTATATACCCATTCAAAAGAAAGGGGCTTTCTTTCTAAGTACAGCTTTTAGAAAGAAATCAAACACTGTATTCACATCAAGGTATGGTTTGCACTGTTTGAAACAAGTGCTTGTTCCTGTAGAGAAACGTGTATGTGCTTCTTAGGAAAGCATCTGAAGATTTACGTAGACTTTCAAAAGAAAGGGCTTTTCTTTCAAAGTACTGCTTTCAGAAGGATATGGAACACTCTAGTCACTTCTAGCAATGGTCTGCACTATTTGAAACAATTGCTTTTTCTGGGAGAGAAAAGCAAATGCTTTTCTCAGGAAAGCATCTGAAGAATTATGTAGACTTTCAAAAGAAAGGGTTTATCTTTCAAAGTACAACATTCAGAAAGAAATGCAACACTCCCCTCACTTCTAGCAATGCTCTGCACTGTTTCTCGAAAGTGCTTCTCATTTGAGAGAAACACATAAGCATTTCTCAGGAAAGCATTGGAAGACTTATGTAGACTTTAAAACGAAAAGGCTTGTCTTTCGAAGAACAGCTTTCAGAAAAGAATGGAACACTTGCTGCAATGCTTTGTACTGTGTCTCACTCGCAAGTGCTTGTCTTTTGAGAGAAACGAATAAGCTTTCCTCAGGAAAGCATCTGAAGAACTATGTGGACTTTCAAAAGAAAGGGCTTATCTTTCAAAGTACTGCTTTCAGAACGAGAAGGAACCATCCAGTCACTTCTAGCAATGCTTGGCACTGTGGAAAACAATTGCTATTTCTTGGAGAGAAAAGCGTATGCGTTTCTCAGGACAGCTTCTGAAGACTTATGTAGACTTTCAAAAGAAAGGGTTTATCTTTCAAAGTACAACATTCAGAAAGAAATGGAACACTACAGTAGCTTCTAGCAATGCTTAGCACCGTTTGAAACAAGTGCATGTTCTTGGAGGGAAACGCCTATGCGTTTGTCAAGAAAACGTCTGTTGAATTATGTAGACTTTCATAAGAAAAGGCTCATCTTACAAAGTTCTGCTTTCTGAATGATATGGCACACAGCATTCCCTTCCAGCGATGCTTTGCATTGTTTGAAACAAGTGCTTGTTCCTGTAGAGAAGAACATACGCGTTTCTCAGGAAAGTATATGAATAATGATGTAGACTTACAAAAGAAATGGTTTATCTTTCAAAGAACAACATTCAGAAAGAAATGCAACACTCCCTTTATTTCTAGCAATGATCTGCACTGTTTTTCGCAAGTGCTTCTCCTTTGAGAGAAACAGATAAGCATTTCTCAGGAAAGCATTTTTAGAATTATGTATGCATTCAAATGAAAGGGCTTATCTTTCAAAGTACAGCTTTCAGAAAGTAATGGAACACTCCAGTCACTTCTAGCAATGCTTGCACTATTTAAAACAATTGCATTTTACTTGGAGAGAAGAGCATATGCGTTTCTCAGGAAAGTATATGAATAATTATGTAGACTTACAAAAGAAATGGTTTATCTTTCAAAGTACAACATTCAGAAAGAAATGCAACACTCCATTACTTCTCGTAATGTTTTGCACTGTTTCTCACAAGTGCTTCTTTTTTGAGAGAAACGTATAAGCTTTTCTTAGAAAAGCATCTTTAGAATTATATACCCATTCAAAAGAAAGGGGTTTTCTTTCTAAGTACAGCTTTTAGAAAGAAATCAAACACTGTATTCACATCAAGGTATGGTTTGCACTGTTTGAAACAAGTGCTTGTTCCTGGAGAGAAACGTGTATGTGCTTCTCAGGAAAGCATCTGAAGATTTACGTAGACTTTCAAAAGAAAGGGCTTTTCTTTCAAAGTACTGCTTTCAGAAGGATATGGAACACTCTAGTCACTTCTAGCAATGCTCTGCACTATTTGAAACAATTGCTTTTTCTGGGAGAGAAAAGCAATTGCTTTTCTGAGGAAAGCATCTGAAGAATTATGTAGACTTTCAAAAGAAAGGGTTTATCTTTCAAAGTACAACATTCAGAAAGAAATGCAACACTCCCCTCACTTCTAGCAATGCTCTGCACTGTTTCTCGAAAGTGCTTCTCGTTTGAGAGAAACACATAAGCATTTCTGAGGCAAGCATCTGAAGACTTATGTAGACTTTAAAACGAAAAGGCTTGTCTTTCGAAGAACAGCTTTCAGAAAGAATGGAACACTTGCTGCAATGCTTTGCACTGTGTCTCACTCGCAAGTGCTTGTCTTTTGAGAGAAACTAATAAGCTTTCCTCAGGAAAGCATCTGAAGAACTATGTGGACTTTCAAAAGAAAGGGCTTATCTTTCAAGAGTACTGCTTTCAGAACGAGAAGGAACCATCCAGTCACTTCTAACCATGCTTGGCAATGTGGAAAACAATTGCTATTTCTAGAGAGAAAAGCGTATGCGTTTCTCAGGACAGCTTCTGAAGACTTATGTAGACTTTCAAAAGAAAGGGTTTATCTTTCAAAGTACAACATTCAGAAAGAAATGGAACACTACAGTAGCTTCTAGCAATGCTTAGCACCGTTTGAAACAAGTGCATGTTCTTGGAGGGAAACGCCTATGCGTTTGTCAAGAAAACGTCTGTTGAATTATGTAGACTTTCATAAGAAAAGGCTCATCTTACAAAGTTCTGCTTTCTGAATGATATGGCACACAGCATTCCCTTCCAGCGATGCTTTGCATTGTTTGAAACAAGTGCTTGTTCCTGTAGAGAAGAACATACGCGTTTCTCAGGAAAGTATATGAATAATGATGTAGACTTACAAAAGAAATGGTTTATCTTTCAAAGAACAACATTCAGAAAGAAATGCAACACTCCCTTTATTTCTAGCAATGATCTGCACTGTTTTTCGCAAGTGCTTCTCCTTTGAGAGAAACAGATAAGCATTTCTCAGGAAAGCATTTTTAGAATTATGTACGCATTCAAATGAAAGGGCTTATCTTTCAAAGTACAGCTTTCAGAAAGTAATGGAACACTCCAGTCACTTCTAGCAATGCTTGCACTATTTAAAACAATTGCTTTACTTGGAGAGAAGAGCATATGCGTTTCTCAGGAAAGTATATGAATAATTATGTAGACTTACAAAAGAAATGGTTTATCTTTCAAAGTACAACATTCAGAAAGAAATGCAACACTCCATTTACTTCTCGTAATGTTTTGCACTGTTTCTCACAAGTGCTTCTTTTTTGAGAGAAACGTATAAGCTTTTCTTAGAAAAGCATCTTTAGAATTATATACCCATTCAAAAGAAAGGGGTTTTCTTTCTAAGTACAGCTTTTAGAAAGAAATCAAACACTGTATTCACATCAAGGTATGGTTTGCACTGTTTGAAACAAGTGCTTGTTCCTGGAGAGAAACGTGTATGTGCTTCTCAGGAAAGCATCTGAAGATTTACGTAGACTTTCAAAAGAAAGGGCTTTTCTTTCAAAGTACTGCTTTCAGAAGGATATGGAACACTCTAGTCACTTCTAGCAATGGTCTGCACTATTTGAAACAATTGCTTTTTCTGGGAGAGAAAAGCAAATGCTTTTCTCAGGAAAGCATCTGAAGAATTATGTAGACTTTCAAAAGAAAGGGTTTATCTTTCAAAGTACAACATTCAGAAAGAAATGCAACACTCCCCTCACTTCTAGCAATGCTCTGCACTGTTTCTCGAAAGTGCTTCTCATTTGAGAGAAACACATAAGCATTTCTCAGGAAAGCATCAGAGACTTATGTAGACTTTAAAACGAAAAGGCTTGTCTTTCGAAGAACAGCTTTCAGAAAAGAATGGAACACTTGCTGCAATGCTTTGCACTGTGTCTCACTCGCAAGTGCTTGTCTTTTGAGAGAAACGAATAAGCTTTCCTCAGGAAAGCATCTGAAGAACTATGTGGACTTTCAAAAGAAAGGGCTTATCTTTCAAAGTACTGCTTTCAGAACGAGAAGGAACCATCCAGTCACTTCTAGCAATGCTTGGCACTGTGGAAAACAATTGCTATTTCTTGGAGAGAAAAGCGTATGCGTTTCTCAGGACAGCTTCTGAAGACTTATGTAGACTTTCAAAAGAAAGGGTTTATCTTTCAAAGTACAACATTCAGAAAGCAATGGAACACTACAGTAGCTTCTAGCAATGCTTAGCACCGTTTGAAACAAGTGCATGTTCTTGGAGGGAAACGCCTATGCGTTTGTCAAGAAAACGTCTGTTGAATTATGTAGACTTTCATAAGAAAAGGCTCATCTTACAAAGTTCTGCTTTCTGAATGATATGCACACAGGCATTCCCTTCCAGCGATGCTTTGCATTGTTTGAAACAAGTGCTTGTTCCTGTAGAGAAGAACATACGCGTTTCTCAGGAAAGTATATGAATAATGATGTAGACTTACAAAAGAAATGGTTTATCTTTCAAAGAACAACATTCAGAAAGAAATGCAACACTCCCTTTACTTCTAGCAATGATCTGCACTGTTTTTCGCAAGTGCTTCTCGTTTGAGAGAAACAGATAAGCATTTCTCAGGAAAGCATTTTTAGAATTATGTACGCATTCAAATGAAAGGGCTTATCTTTCAAAGTACAGCTTTCAGAAAGTAATGGAACACTCCAGTCACTTCTAGCAATGCTTGCACTATTTAAAACAATTGCTTTTACTTGGAGAGAAGAGCATATGCGTTTCTCAGGAAAGTATATGAATAATTATGTAGACTTACAAAAGAAATGGTTTATCTTTCAAAGTACAACATTCAGAAAGAAATGCAACACTCCATTACTTCTCGTAATGTTTTGCACTGTTTCTCACAAGTGCTTCTTTTTTGAGAGAAACGTATAAGCTTTTCTTAGAAAAGCATCTTTAGAATTATATACCCATTCAAAAGAAAGGGGCTTTTCTTTCTAAGTACAGCTTTTAGAAAGAAATCAAACACTGTATTCACATCAAGGTATGGTTTGCACTGTTTGAAACAAGTGCTTGTTCCTGGAGAGAAACGTGTATGTGCTTCTCAGGAAAGCATCTGAAGATTTACGTAGACTTTCAAAAGAAAGGGCTTTTCTTTCAAAGTACTGCTTTCAGAAGGATATGGAACACTCTAGTCACTTCTAGCAATGGTCTGCACTATTTGAAACAATTGCTTTTTCTGGGAGAGAAAAGCAAATGCTTTTCTCAGGAAAGCATCTGAAGAATTATGTAGACTTTCAAAAGAAAGGGTTTATCTTTCAAAGTACAACATTCAGAAAGAAATGCAACACTCCCCTCACTTCTAGCAATGCTCTGCACTGTTTCTCGAAAGTGCTTCTCATTTGAGAGAAACACATAAGCATTTCACAGGAAAGCATCTGAAGACTTATGTAGACTTTAAAACGGAAAGGCTTGTCTTTCGAAGAACAGCTTTCAGAAAAGAATGGAACACTTGCTGCAATGCTTTGCACTGTGTCTCACTCGCAAGTGCTTGTCTTTTGAGAGAAACGAATAAGCTTTCCTCAGGAAAGCATCTGAAGAACTATGTGGACTTTCAAAAGAAAGGGCTTATCTTTCAAAGTACTGCTTTCAGAACGAGAAGGAACCATCCAGTCACTTCTAGCAATGCTTGGCACTGTGGAAAACAATTGCTATTTCTTGGAGAGAAAAGCGTATGCGTTTCTCAGGACAGCTTCTGAAGACTTATGTAGACTTTCAAAAGAAAGGGTTTATCTTTCAAAGTACAACATTCAGAAAGCAATGGAACACTACAGTAGCTTCTAGCAATGCTTAGCACCGTTTGAAACAAGTGCATGTTCTTGGAGGGAAATGCCTATGCGTTTGTCAAGAAAACGTCTGTTGAATTATGTAGACTTTCATAAGAAAAGGCTCATCTTACAAAGTTCTGCTTTCTGAATGATAAGGCACACGGCATTCCATTCCAGCGATGCTTTGCATTGTTTGAAACAAGTGCTTGTTCCTGTAGAGAAGAGCATACGCGTTTCTCAGGAAAGTATATGAATAATGATGTAGACTTACAAAAGAAATGGTTTATCTTTCAAAGAACAACATTCAGAAAGAAATGCAACACTCCCTTTATTTCTAGCAATGATCTGCACTGTTTTTCGCAAGTGCTTCTCCTTTGAGAGAAACAGATAAGCATTTCTCAGGAAAGCATTTTTAGAATTATGTACGCATTCAATGAAAGGGCTTATCTTTCAAAGTACAGCTTTCAGAAAGTAATGGAACACTCCAGTCACTTCTAGCAATGCTTGCACTATTTAAAACAATTGCTTTTACTTGGAGAGAAGAGCATATGCGTTTCTCAGGAAAGTATATGAATAATTATGTAGACTTACAAAAGAAATGGTTTATCTTTCAAAGTACAACATTCAGAAAGAAATGCAACACTCCATTTACTTCTCGTAATGTTTTGCACTGTTTCTCACAAGTGCTTCTTTTTTGAGAGAAACGTATAAGCTTTTCTTAGAAAAGCATCTTTAGAATTATATACCCATTCAAAAGAAAGGGGCTTTCTTTCTAAGTACAGCTTTTAGAAAGAAATCAAACACTGTATTCACATCAAGGTATGGTTTGCACTGTTTGAAACAAGTGCTTGTTCCTGGAGAGAAACATGTATGTGCTTCTCAGGAAAGCATCTGAAGATTTACGTAGACTTTCAAAAGAAAGGGCTTTTCTTTCAAAGTACTGCTTTCAGAAGGATATGGAACACTCTAGTCACTTCTAGCAATGGTCTGCACTATTTGAAACAATTGCTTTTTCTGGGAGAGAAAAGCAAATGCTTTTCTCAGGAAAGCATCTGAAGAATTATGTAGACTTTCAAAAGAAAGGGTTTATCTTTCAAAGTACAACATTCAGAAAGAAATGCAACACTCCCCTCACTTCTAGCAATGCTCTGCACTGTTTCTCGAAAGTGCTTCTCATTTGAGAGAAACACATAAGCATTTCTCAGGAAAGCATCTGAAGACTTATGTAGACTTTAAAACGAAAAGGCTTGTCTTTCGAAGAACAGCTTTCAGAAAAGAATGGAACACTTGCTGCAATGCTTTGCACTGTGTCTCACTCGCAAGTGCTTGTCTTTTGAGAGAAACGAATAAGCTTTCCTCAGGAAAGCATCTGAAGAACTATGTGGACTTTCAAAAGAAAGGGCTTATCTTTCAAAGTACTGCTTTCAGAACGAGAAGGAACCATCCAGTCACTTCTAGCAATGCTTGGCACTGTGGAAAACAATTGCTATTTCTTGGAGAGAAAAGCGTATGCGTTTCTCAGGACAGCTTCTGAAGACTTATGTAGACTTTCAAAAGAAAGGGTTTATCTTTCAAAGTACAACATTCAGAAAGAAATGGAACACTACAGTAGCTTCTAGCAATGCTTAGCACCGTTTGAAACAAGTGCATGTTCTTGGAGGGAACTGCCTATGCGTTTGTCAAGAAAACGTCTGTTGAATTATGTAGACTTTCATAAGAAAAGGCTCATCTTACAAAGTTCTGCTTTCTGAATGATAAGGCACACGGCATTCAATTCCAGCGATGCTTTGCATTGTTTGAAACAAGTGCTTGTTCCTGTAGAGAAGAGCATACGCGTTTCTCAGGAAAGTATATGAATAATGATGTAGACTTACAAAAGAAATGGTTTATCTTTCAAAGAACAACATTCAGAAAGAAATGCAACACTCCGTTTACATCTAGCAATGATCTGCACTGTTTTTCGCAAGTGCTTCTCGTTTGAGAGAAACAGATAAGCATTTCTCAGGAAAGCATTTTTAGAATTATGTACGCATTCAAATGAAAGGGCTTATCTTTCAAAGTACAGCTTTCAGAAAGTAATGGAACACTCCAGTCACTTCTAGCAATGCTTGCACTATTTAAAACAATTGCTTTTACTTGGAGAGAAGAGCATATGCGTTTCTCAGGAAAGTATATGAATAATTATGTAGACTTACAAAAGAAATGGTTTATCTTTCAAAGTTCAACATTCAGAAAGAAATGCAACACTCCATTTACTTCTCGTAATGTTTTGCACTGTTTCTCACAAGTGCTTCTTTTTTGAGAGAAACGTATAAGCTTTTCTTAGAAAAGCATCTTTAGAATTATATACCCATTCAAAAGAAAGGGGCTTTCTTTCTAAGTACAGCTTTTAGAAAGAAATCAAACACTGTATTCACATCAAGGTATGGTTTGCACTGTTTGAAACAAGTGCTTGTTCCTGGAGAGAAACGTGTATGTGCTTCTCAGGAAAGCATCTGAAGATTTACGATAGACTTTCAAAAGAAAGGGCTTTTCTTTCAAAGTACTGCTTTCAGAAGGATATGGAACACTCTAGTCACTTCTAGCAATGCTCTGCACTATTTGAAACAATTGCTTTTTCTGGGAGAGAAAAGCAAATGCTTTTCTCAGGAAAGCATCTGAAGAATTATGTAGACTTTCAAAAGAAAGGGTTTATCTTTCAAAGTACAACATTCAGAAAGAAATGCAACACTCCCCTCACTTCTAGCAATGCTCTGCACTGTTTCTCGAAAGTGCTTCTCATTTGAGAGAAACACATAAGCATTTCTCAGGAAAGCATCTGGAAGACTTATGTAGACTTTAAAACGAAAAGGCTTGTCTTTCGAAGAACAGCTTTCAGAAAAGAATGGAACACTTGCTGCAATGCTTTGTACTGTGTCTCACTCGCAAGTGCTTGTCTTTTGAGAGAAACGAATAAGCTTTCCTCAGGAAAGCATCTGAAGAACTATGTGGACTTTCAAAAGAAAGGGCTTATCTTTCAAAGTACTGCTTTCAGAACGAGAAGGAACCATCCAGTCACTTCTAGCAATGCTTGGCACTGTGGAAAACAATTGCTATTTCTTGGAGAGAAAAGCGTATGCGTTTCTCAGGACAGCTTCTGAAGACTTATGTAGACTTTCAAAAGAAAGGGTTTATCTTTCAAAGTACAACATTCAGAAAGAAATGGAAGCACTACACTAGCTTCTAGCAATGCTTAGCACCGTTTGAAACAAGTGCATGTTCTTGGAGGGAAACGCCTATGCGTTTGTCAAGAAAACGTCTGTTGAATTATGTAGACTTTCATAAGAAAAGGCTCATCTTACAAAGTTCTGCTTTCTGAATGATAAGGCACACGGCATTCCATTCCAGCGATGCTTTGCATTGTTTGAAACAAGTGCTTGTTCCTGTAGAGAAGAGCATATGCGTTTCTCAGGAAAGTATATGAATAATGATGTAGACTTACAAAAGAAATGGTTTATCTTTCAAAGAACAACATTCAGAAAGAAATGCAACACTCCCTTTACTTCTAGCAATGATCTGCACTGTTTTTCGCAAGTGCTTCTCCTTTGAGAGAAACAGATAAGCATTTCTCAGGAAAGCATTTTTAGAATTATGTACGCATTCAATGAAAGGGCTTATCTTTCAAAGTACAGCTTTCAGAAAGTAATGGAACACTCCAGTCACTTCTAGCAATGCTTGCACTATTTAAAACAATTGCTTTTACTTGGAGAGAAGAGCATATGCGTTTCTCAGGAAAGTATATGAATAATTATGTAGACTTACAAAAGAAATGGTTTATCTTTCAAAGTACAACATTCAGAAAGAAATGCAACACTCCATTTACTTCTCGTAATGTTTTGCACTGTTTCTCACAAGTGCTTCTTTTTTGAGACAAATGTAGAAGCTTTTCTTAGAAAAGCATCTTTAGAATTATATACCCATTCAAAAGAAAGGGGCTTTCTTTCTCAGTACAGCTTTTAGAAAGAAATCAAACACTGTATTCACATCAAGGTATGGTTTGCACTGTTTGAAACAAGTGCTTGTTCCTGGAGAGAAACGTGTATGTGCTTCTCATGAAAGCATCTGAAGATTTACGTAGACTTTCAAAAGAAAGGGCTTTTCTTTCAAAGTACTGCTTTCAGAAGGATATGGAACACTCTAGTCACTTCTAGCAATGCTCTGCACTATTTGAAACAATTGCTTTTTCTGGGAGAGAAAAGCAAATGCTTTTCTCAGGAAAGCATCTGAAGAATTATGTAGACTTTCAAAAGAAAGGGTTTATCTTTCAAAGTACAACATTCAGAAAGAAATGCAACACTCTCCTCACTTCTAGCAATGCTCTGCACTGTTTCTCGAAAGTGCTTCTCGTTTGAGAGAAACACATAAGCATTTCTGAGGCAAGCATCTGAAGACTTATGTAGACTTTAAAACGAAAAGGCTTGTCTTTCAAAGAACAGCTTTCAGATAAGAATGGAACACTTGCTTCAATGCTTTGCACTGTGTCTCACTCGCAAATGCTTGTTTTTGAGAGAAACGAATAAGCTTTCCTCAGGAAAGCATCTGAAGAACTATGTAGACTTTCAAAAGAAAGGGCTTATCTTTCAAAGTACTGCTTTCAGAACGAAAAGGACCCATCCAGTCACTTCTAGCAATGCTTGGCACTGTGGAATACAATTCCTATTTCTTGGAGAGAAAAGCGTATGCGTTTCTCAGGACAGCTTCTGAAGACTTATGTAGACTTTCAAAAGAAAGGGTTTATCTTTCAAAGTACAACATTCAGAAAGCAATGGAACACTACAGTAGCTTCTATCAATGCTTAGCACCGTTTGAAACAAGTGCATGTTCTTGGAGGGAAATGCCTATGCGTTTGTCAAGAAAACGTCTGTTGAATAATGTAGACTTTCATAAGAAAAGGCTCATCTTACAAAGTTCTGCTTTCTGAATGATAAGGCACACGGCATTCAATTCCAGCGATGCTTTGCATTGTTTGAAACAAGTGCTTGTTCCTGTAGAGAAGAGCATACGTGTTTCTCAGGAAAGTATATGAATAATGATGTAGACTTACAAAAGAAATGGTTTATCTTTCAAAGAACAACATTCAGAAAGAAATGCAACACTGCATTTACTTCTAGCAATGATCTGCACTGTTTCTCGAAAGTGCTTCTCGTTTGAGAGAAACACATAAGCATTTCTGAGGCAAGCATCTGAAGACTTATGTAGACTTTAAAACGAAAAGGCTTGTCTTTCAAAGAACAGCTTTCAGATAAGAATGGAACACTTGCTTCAATGCTTTGCACTGTGTCTTACTTGCAAGTGCTTGTCTTTTGAGAGAAACGAATAAGCTTTCCTCAGGAAAGCATCTGAAGAACTATGTAGACTTTCAAAAGAAAGGGCTTATCTTTCAAAGTACTGCTTTCAGAACGAGAAGGACCCATCCAGTCACTTCTAGCAATGCTTGGCACTGTGGAAAACAATTGCTATTTCTTGGAGAGAAAAGCGTATGCGTTTCTCAGGACAGCTTCTGAAGACTTATGTAGACTTTCAGCATATATCTTTATTTAAGGAGCTACCTTAGGTTTGTCAAGAGACTTGACCCTAGAGGGGTTCCCAGGTTTCCAGGGAGACGCCCCCAGTTAGTTCCTTGGGCAGCTTAGGAGAGGGAGCCTGAAAAGGCCAGTTCCTATAGCCATACTGATGAATTTCTTGCATATCACCATAGAACCTCCACCTGACGATAGATGAAGAAAATGACAGAGCCCCACATTGGAGCACCGGACTGAGCTCCCAAGGTCCTGATGAGGAGCAGAAGGAGAGAGAACATGAGAAAGAAAGTCAGGACCGTGAGGGAACCTCCAGCTGGCGACAGATGGGGAAGGTGACTGAGCCCCACATTGGAGCACTGGACTGAGCTCCCAAGGTCCTGATGAGGAGCAGAAGGAGCGAGAACATGAGGGAGAAAGTCAGGAACGAGAGGGGTGCGTTCACTCATGGAGACGGTGGGACAGAACTAATGGGAGATCACCAACTCCAGTTGGAATGGGACTGATGGATCATGCGACCAAACCCGTCTCTCTGAATGTGGCCAACAGCGGGGGCTGACTGAGAAGCAAAGGACAATGGCTCTGGGCTCTGATTGTTCTTCATGGACGTGCTCTGTGGGAGCCTTCTCAGCTTGGTCGATCACCTTCCTTGACCTGGGGGGATTTGGGAGGACCTTGGTCTTAGCATAGAGTGGGGAACCCTGATGGCTCCTTGGCCTTGAGAGGGAGGGAGGGGAGGTATGGGTGGAGGGGAGGGGAGGGAAGGGGGAGAAGGAGGGGAGGGAAGGGGGAGGAGGAGGGAAGGGAGGGGGAGGAGGAGGGAAGGAGATGGAAATTTTTTAAATATAAAAAAAATAAACCATGAGGAAAAAAAAAAGAGATGACATCAGACCACACTAGGGGACTAATCATAGAGTGGTAATATATTTATTCATTTTTATATAAGTTCTTTGCTCTTTTGATTTTTTTTTAAAATGAGCATCTCACTGCTCCAATTATCCTGAAACTCACTTTTTAATAAGCTCACAGAAATCTTCCTGTTTCTGCCTCCCAAGTGAAAAATATGTATCACAACACTCAGATATTCTTATATATATATATATATATATATATATATATATATATATATGTGTGTGTGTGTGTGTGTGTGTGTGTGTGTGTGTGTGTTTGTATATATCTATATCTATATCTATCTATCTATATATATATATATATAAAATCTATTACTGCACATTCAATAAATCTTGGCAGAATCAAAAAACTGATAATGCCATCATGGGTATTTCCTATGCTCGGGAGCAATAACTTGTATTTCAATTTTATTCTCTCCTCAGTGACATATCCTTTTGAATTAGATACAAGAGAAGGCACCAAAAAGATTCAGGTTCACTTTAAATTCTCTCTTGTTATTTGTATGCACTTTCAAAATTTGTGAGAAAATGTATCCTAAGATACTTTGTGGGCCAATACATTATCTCTTCTGTTTCCTCAGAGTTTGTAATGTTTGATATTGTTCACTATTCCATGAATTTGTACCTTACCCTTGAATATACTTTTCCTTGGCAGAGTATGTTGAAGTATATTGAATAAACTACTGCTAATATCCAATTACTCTGAATGGCCCTGACAACTCATATGTTTATTTTATTCAAATTATTTTATGTAATATATTCTGATCAGGTTTTTCAATCTTTCACATTATCTCAGATATTTGTTATCTCCCTTCTTTAGAAAGATGCTGTTAGAATATTTGTCCTAAGAGAAGCAGAATTTCAGTTCTTAATTATTTCTTCAGTTGGAACCTAGAAGTTTTCCTGAAATTAAGACCCCTTTGTTTTGTGTCTAATAAATTACACCTTGTCATCTAAAAAAAAAAGGGTTTATCTTTCAAAGTACAACATTCAGAAAGAAATGGAACACTACAGTAGCTTCTAGCAATGCTTAGCATCGTTTGAAAAAAGTGCATGTTCTTGGAGGGAAACGCCTATGCGTTTGTCAAGAAAACGTCTGTTGAATTATGTAGACTTTCATAAGAAAAGGCTCATCTTACAAAGTTCTGCTTTCTGAATGATATGGCACACGGCATTCCCTTCCAGCGATGTTTTGCATTGTTTGAAACAAGTGCTTGTTCCTGTAGAGAAGAGCATACGCGTTTCTCAGGAAAGTATATGAATAATGATGTAGACTTACAAAAGAAATGGTTTATCTTTCAAAGAACAACATTCAGAAAGAAATGCAAAACTCCATTTACTTCTAGCAATGATCTGCACTGTTTTTCGCAAGTGCTTCTCCTTTGAGAGAAATAGATATGCATGTCTCAGGAAAGCATTTTTAGAATTATGTACACACTCAAATGAAAGGGCTTATCTGTCAAAATACAGCTTTCAGAAAGTAATGGAACACTCCAATCACTTCTAGCAATGCTTGGCACTGTGGAAAACAATTGCTATTTCTTGGAGAGAAAAGCGTATGCATTTTTCAGGACAGCTTCTGAAGACTTATGTAGACTTTCAAAAGAAAGGGTTTATCTTTCAAAGTACAACATTCAGAAAGGAATGCAACACTCCCCTCACTTCTAGAAATGCTCTGCACTGTTTCTCAAAAGTGCTTCTTGTTTGAGAGAAACACATAAGCATTTCTGAGGCAAGCAGCTGAAGACTTATGTAGACTTTAAAACGAAAAGGCTTGTCTTTCGAAGAACAGCTTTCAGAAAAGAATGGAACCCTTGCTGCAATGCTTTGCACTGTGTCTCATTCGCAAGTGCTTGTCTTTTGAGAGAAACGAATAAGCTTTCCTCAGGAAATCATCTGAAGAACTATGTAGACTTTCAAAAGAAAGGGCTTATCTTTCAAAGTACTGCTTTCAGAACGAGAAGGACCCATCCAGTCACTTCTAGCAATGCTTGGCACTGTGGAAAACAAATGCTATTTCTTGGAGAGAAAAGCGTATGCGTTTCTCAGGACAGCTTCTGAAGACTTATGTAGACTTTCAAAAGAAAGGGTTTATCTTTCAAAGTACAACATTCAGAACGAAATGGAACACTACAGTTGCTTCTAGCAATGCTTAGCATCGTTTGAAACAAGTGCATGTTCTTGGAGGGAAACGCCTATGCGTTTGTCAAGAAAACGTCTGTTGAATTATGTAGACTTTCATAAGAAAAGGCTCATCTTACAAAGTTCTGCTTTCTGAATGATAAGGCACAGGGCATTCCCTTCCAGCGATGCTTTGCATTGTTTGAAACATGTGCTTGTTCCTGTAGAGAAGAGCATACGCGTTTCTCAGGAAAGTATATGAATAATGATGTAGACTTACAAAAGAAATGGTTTATCTTTCAAAGAACAACATTCAGAAAGAAATGCAACACTCCATTTACTTCTAGCAATGATCTGCACTGTTTTTCGCAAGTGCTTCTAATTTGAGAGAAACAAGCATTTCTCAGGAAAGCATTTTTAGAATTATGTACGCATTCAAAAGAAAGGGCTTATCTCTCAAAGTACAGCTTTCAGAAAGTAATGGAACACTCCAGTCACTTCTAGCAATGCTTGCACTATTTAAAACAATTTCTTTTACTTGGAGAGAAGAGCATATGCGTTTCTCAGGAAAGTATATGAATAATGATGTAGACTTACAAAAGAAATGGTTTATCTTTCAAAGTACAACATTCAGAAAGAAATGCAACACTCCATTTACTTCTCGTAATGTTTTGCACTGTTTCTCACAAGTGCTTATTTTTTGAGAGAAACGTATAGAAAAGCATCCTTAGAATTATATACCCATTCAAAAGAAAGGGGTTTTCTTTCTAAGTACAGCTTTTAGAAAGAAATCAAACACTGTATTCACATGAAGATATGGTTTGCACTGTTCGAAACAAGTGCTTATTCCTGGAGAGAAACGTGTATGTGCTTCTCAGGAAAGCATCTGAAGATTTACGTAGACTTTCAAAAGAAAGGGCTTTTCTTTCAAAGTACTGCTTTCAGAAGGATATGGAACACTCTAGTCACTTCTAGCAATGCTCTGCACTATTTGAAACAATTGCTTTTTCTGGGAGAGAAAAGCAAATGCTTTTCTCAGGAAAGCATCTGAAGAATTATGTAGACTTTCAAAGAAAGGGTTTATCTTTCAAAGTACAACATTCAGAAAGAAATGCAACACTCCCCTTACTTCTAGCAATGCTCTGCACTGTTTCTCGAAAGTTCTTCTCGTTTGAGAGAAACACATAAGCATTTCTGAGGCAAGCATCTGAAGACTTATGTAGACTTTAAAATGAAAAGGCTTGTCTTTCGAAGAACAGCTTTCAGAAAAGAATGGAACACTTGCTGCAATGCTTTGCACTGTGTCTCACTCGCAAGTGCTTGTCTTTTGAGAGAAACGAATAAGCTTTCCTCAGGAAAGCATCTGAAGAACTATGTAGACTTTCAAAAGAAAGGGCTGTAGTGGGAAGCGGTGGGCTGCATTCCCGCTGCCCAGTTCCCAGCAACAGGCCAGCTTTATCCAAAATAATTACACGGAAACTGTATTCTTTTAAAACACTGCCTGGCCCATAGTTTCAGCCTCTTATTGGTTAATTCTCACATCTTCCTTTAACCCATATTTAGTAATCTGGGTAGCACCACGAGGTGTGGCTTACCAGGAGAGATCTTAACCTGCGTCCATCTCGGAGAGGAGCAGCATGGAGACTCACTATGGAGACTGCCTGAAGCGTCTCCCCAACTCTACTTCCTTGTTCCCACAATTCTGTTCTGTCTACTCCACCTACCTAATTTTCTGTCTCTTAAAGGGCCAAGGCAGTTTTCTTTATTAATTAACCAATGAAAGAAACATAGACAGATAACTCTCCTCCATCATTTCCCCTTTTTCTGTTTAAACAAAAAAGAAAGGCTTCAACTTTAACCTAGCAAAATTACATGTAACAAAACAGTTATCAAGCAAGAATTACAGTTACAATATTTAAATCTATTTTATCTTTTATCATAACTAAGGAAAACTATAACTATTGAACCATTCTTCAACTCCATCAAAGACTCCAGAAGGATATAAGACTACCTAAGTAAACAAGAAGTAAGTAACTTTCAAACTCTAGAAATGACAGAGACAACTCGCTGCCTGCACAGTCACCCAAAGTTCCTCTGTACCGTTGGGGCATCCATCTTCAGCCTACAGGCCCATAATGTCCAGCAGAGTTTTTTATGAAGCAGAAAATTCCAAAGACAGTTCAGTCACTTTCTGCTGTGTCCTGCAGAATGTCTCGCAGACTCTTTCACGAATCAGGAACCCCGAAAGACCATCTCACTTTTAGGCAAGTTAAGCAGTCCTCTCTCTGCGGGTTTTTTGTGTCCAGTTTATGGAACAGTCCAGCCAAGAGCAGTTTCTTGCCCAAATGGCTAACAAACTCCATAAGTAGCCTCTTCGATGCCCATCTTCCTCTCGAAGTAGATTGGTGCTGCCCGGAGCAGACGTGTCTCATTGTCATGAAAAACCCTAAGTTATTAAAACATTAAATGCCATATTCTGCAGTCTTTGAAAGATATGAAGAATATCTATCTAACTGAAATATATCTCTACATATCTAGAAAATCTAATAACATGACTACAAGCTTAACTATTATCAATGATTATCCATTAACAACCTATATTTCCTAATTATACATTACAGTTTTTAAAATGAACTACAATCACAATAGCTTAATCAAGATCAGAAATACATATACATATAACAAAATTGACCTTAAAATCTATACCAATGCAAATTCATATCTATATCATCTTCCCCTTTAAATGTAAAAGAACATTTATAAACAATATTTGGGAAAATGGGCGCAGTTTTTTCTCTCCAAACTGCTTCCTGCTGAATGGGGGCGCTGTTATTTAGGTCTTTTATGGTGTAACCTGTGTGCTAGGTTCCTCTCAGTTGGCAGTTGAGTGAAGTAATTTTTTGAAGATGTTCATAGCAACCTTTCAGGAGGGCGTGGTCTATCATACCATACTGGGATAGAAGCAATCCACAGAGTCTCGTCCTCTGTGAAAACAAAAGAAGAAACTCTTTTCCAAAGCATCATGTTCTTAGATCCAAATCCTGAAGTCATACCATTAAAATGTCCATTCTGGTCTAGACTGGCAGCCCATATAATGAAATGTCTCTCTGTATTTAGCTCCTTTACAGTCAAAAATTTCAAAGAAAACACAATAAAATACATAATCCAGACTCTCTGTGAATTTTCCATTTTTACGTGGCTTATTTTTACTCTATCACTTTACTTCTTTTAATCTATAACTATCTGTACTCTGTCTCTTTAAAGACTTTAACCTTTTTTTTAAGGCATTAACTTTATTTTTTATATTTTTTTCTTCTCTCAAGCCTACGTACATTTATATGTCTGAATCTGTCCTATTGTGAATCTGTAATTTTTTAATATCCAGGAGCACTTCTTAAAAGGTTAACCACTTTTTAAAAACTTAAGTTGCGCCAGGTAGAGGTAATACGGTACCGCCTGTTTACAGCCAAGTCTAAACCTTAACTGCGCTGTTATTATGGTAATTACGATAGACCTGCCTGAGGTCAGCACAGTTTAGCATGGCGGAGCAGAGCCAGAGCTGCTACTGCCTCAGTTATTTGGTGTCCCTGAGCTGCACACAGTTACAGGTACACAGCAGTCCACATTGGAGCTGCACTCAGCAGTTTAATTTTGATACTGAGCGTGCAGCACAGAAACTCTTTTAATCCAAGTCACAGCCAAATCTGACGCGCAGAGCACCGCGCAGTCTGAAAACACCTCTCTCTCTATGGCGGCAGGAATCCGCAAATGCTGTCCCGCTCGCCTAAGCCTGATTCCGCCATCTGCCCAGGTGCAGGCAGGGAGCAGTGAGCCATTGGCATGGTCTCAGAGTACTTTCTTTCCGATCCCAAGCAGGCAAGGTTTTTAAGTGGATTTAGCACCACGTTGGAGCGCCAATGTGTAGTGGGAAGCGGGGGGCTGCGTTCCCGCCGCCAGTTCCCAGCAACCGGCTAGCTTTATCCGAAATAATTACAAGGAAACTGTATTCTTTTAAAACACTGCCTGGCCCATAGTTTCAGCCTCTTATTGGTTAATTCTCACATCTTCCTTTAACCCATATTTAGTAATCTGGGTAGCACCACGAGGTGTGGCTTACCAGGAGAGATCTTAACCTGCGTCCATCTCGGAGAGAAGCAGCATGGAGACTCACTATGGAGACTGCCTGAAGCGTCTCCCCAACTCTACTTCCTTGTTCCCACAATTCTGTTCTGTCTACTCCACCTACCTAATTTTCTGTCTCTTAAAGGGCCAAGGCAGTTTTCTTTATTAATTAACCAATGAAAGAAACATAGACAGATAACTCTCCTCCATCAAAGGGCTTATCTTTCAAAGTACTGCTTTCAGAACGAGAAGGAACCATCCAGTCACTTCTAGCAATGCTTTGCACTGTGGAAAACAATTGCTATTTCTTGGAGAGAAAAGCGTATGCGTTTCTCAGGACAGCTTCTGAAGACTTATGTAGACTTTCAAAAGAAAGGGTTTATCTTTCAAAGTACAACATTCAGAAAGAAATGGAACACTACAGTAGCTTCTAGCAATGCTTAGCACCGTTTGAAACAAGTGCATGTTCTTGCAGGGAAAGGCTTATGCGTTTGTCAAGAAAATGTCTGTTGAATTATGTAGACTTTCATAAGAAAAGGCTCATCTTACAAAGATTTGCTTTCTGAATGATACGGCACACGGCATTTCCTTCCAGCGATGCTTTGCATTGTTTGAAACAAGTGCTTGTTCCTGTAGAGAAGAGCATACGCGTTTCTCAGGAAAGTATATGAATAATGATGTAGACTTACAAAAGAAATGGTTTATATTTCAAAGAACAACATTCAGAAAGAAATGCAACACTCCCTTTATTTCTAGCAATGATCTGCACTGTTTTTCCCAAGTACTTCTCGTTTGAGAGAAACAGATAAGCATTTCTCAGGAAAGCATTTTTAGAATTATGTACGCATTCAAATGAAAGGGCTTATCTCTCAAAGTACAGCTTTCAGAAAGTAATGGAACACTCCAGTCACTTCTAGCAATGCTTGCACTATTTAAAACAATTTCTTTTACTTGGAGAGAAGAGCATATGCGTTTCTCAGGAAAGTATATGAATAATTATGTAGACTTACAAAAGAAATGGTTTATCTTTCAAAGGACAACATTCAGAAAGAAATTGAACACTCCATTTACTTCTCGTAATGTTTTGCACTGTTTCTCACAGTGCTTCTTTTTTGAGAGAAACGTATAGAAAAGCATCCTTAGAATTATAACCCATTCAAAAGAAAGGGGTTTTCTTTCTAAGTACAGCTTTTAGAAAGAAATCAAACACTGTATTCACATCAAGGTATGGTTTGCACTGTTCGAAACAAGTGCTTGTTCCTGGAGAGAAACGTGTATGTGCTTCTCAGGAAAGCATCTGAAGATTTACGTAGACTTTCAAAAGAAAGGGCTTTTCTTTCAAAGTACTGCTTTCAGAAGGATATGGAACACTCTAGTCACTTCTAGCAATGCTCTGCACTATTTGAAACAATTGCTTTTTCTGGGAGAGAAAAGCAAATGCTTTTCTCAGGAAAGCATCTGAAGAATTATGTAGACTTTCAAAAGAAAAGGTTTATCTTTCAAAGTACAACATTCAGAAAGAAATGCAACACTCCCCTCACTTCTAGCAATGCTCTGCACTGTTTCTCGAAAGTGCTTCTCGTTTGAGAGAAACACATAAGCATTTCTGAGACAAGCATCTGAAGACTTATGTAGACTTTAAAACGAAAAGGCTTGTCTTTCGAAGAATAGCTTTCAGAAAAGAATGGAACCCTTGCTGCAATGCTTTGCACTGTGTCTCACTCGCAAGTGCTTGTCTTTTGAGAGAAACGAAAAAGCTTTCCTCAGGAAAGCATCTGAAGAACTATGTAGACTTTCAAAAGAAAGGGCTTATCTTTCAAAGTACTGCTTTCAGAACGAGAAGGAACCACCCAGTCACTACTAGCAATGCTTGGCACTGTGGATAACAATTGCTATTTCTTGGAGAGAAAAGCGTATGCGTTTCTCAGGACAGCTTCTGAAGACTTATGTAGACTTTCAAAAGAAAGGGTTTATCTTTCAAAGTACAACATTCAGAAAGAAATGGAACACTACAGTTTCTTCTAGCAATGCTTAGCACCGTTTGAAACAAGTGCATGTT
>NW_024582254.1:0-26872 GCF_903992535.2 Arvicola amphibius | reverse complement strand
AGCAAGGCAGGTAATAATTGAGTTCCTTGGCTTATGAGAATGCCAATGTAGAGTGCAAAAGGATTTTGACGCCTCTAAAGATCAGATCAGCACCTTGGATGAATGGGTCTCTTACATACAATGAATATTGAATCGGCTGATTTTAATACGGAGGCCTGGGTGGAAGAAGCCATTGCCAACGGTAAAAGAAGACATCAAAATACCAAATGTTTTAATTGTGGCAGAATGGGACATATGAAACGGAATTGCAGACAAAGGATTTGCAGAAATTAATAATAATAATGCCTCTTCCAGGAATAACAGGAATAGGAGGCATCAGCCTTCAGGTTATGTAGGAGATGTGGAAAAGGTAGACATTGGGACAGTGAATGCAGATCGTCAAGAGATAGGCAAGGAAATCCGCTGCAAGCGGGAAACGCCATGGGGGGCCTCTCGCAGGCCCCCATGGCGAATGTGGTCCAGTCATTTCCCATTACAACGGAGAACATGCCTTGTCAGGACAATTAGAAACCCCATGTCTGCTGTTAGAAGCAAAAACGGCCTGAAAGATGAATTACGTGTATTTTGGCAAACTTCTATAAGTGATCAAAGGACCGAAGTTAAGAGTGTGTGTAAATGGCATTTTCATTACTGGCCTGCTGGACACAGGAGCGGATGTTAGTATCATTACTCCAGAAATCTTGGCAACTGTCTCGGCCTCTACAGGATGTAAATGTTCAGCTCTTGGAATTGGAACCCTATCTCAGTAAGACAAAGCACGAGATGGGTTGAATGCATAGGGACAGAAGGACAAATAGGAAAATTAAGGCCATATGTAGCTAATAGTTGCAGTAAATTTATGGGGTCGTGACCTATTGCAGCAATGGAATACTCAGATTAACATTCCTGCTGCCTCTAGAGCATATATGTCTGAGGAAAACATCAAAAGGTATTACAGATTGGCAAAAACCAGCCATTCGGGCTGTACAAGAACACAAGCAAAGGATGCCCCTCCAGAATCACCACGGCCCTCCCTCTAAAATGGTTGACTGAGAAAACCAATATGGACAAAACAATGGCCTTTATCTGAGGAAAAGTTGCAAGCTTTAGAACAGCTAGTACAAGAGCAATTGGATGCTCAGCATATAGAAGAATCTACCAGCCCTTGGAATTTCTCCTGTATTTGTGGTTAAGAAAAAATCTGGTAAATGGAGAATGGTGACAGATCTCAGAGCCTTCAACAAGGTTATTCAGCCTATGGGCTCTCTGCAATCTGGACTTCCTCTGCCTTCTTTATTACCAAAAGGATGGCCTCTCATAGTTATTGATTTGAAGGACTGTTTCTTCACCATACCTTTTACAAGAAAAAGATAGAGAAAAGTTTGCCTTCACAGTGCCTACTTATAATAACTCTCAACCTACCAAGAGATACCAGTGGACCGTCCTCCCACAGGGCATGGTGAATTCTCCCACCCTGTGCCAATACTTTGTAAATCAACCATTGCAAATAATATGCAAGCTGTTTCCCAAGTCTATTATTTATCATTACATGGATGATATTTTATTGTCTGATTCAAACATGGATACCTTAGAAAGACTGTTTGAAGAGGTGAAAATAGTTCTACCTAAATGGGGATTACAGATTGATCCTGAAAATATTCAGAGAGAAGATTCTGTTGATTATCTAGGCTATATAATAGGCTTGCAAAAAATTAAGACACAAAAGGCACAAATTAGGAGAGATCGACTATGGACTCTTAATGACTTTCAAAGGTTGTTGGGAGACATTTCCAGCCTTCGACCGGCTGTTGGGATAACACCTGGTATGATACTTTCACTTAATAAAACCTTAGATGGGGAAGAGAACTTAAAAAGTCCCAGAGAATTAACAGCTGAAGCAGAAATAAAACTGACAATGGTTGAAGAAAGATTGCAGGAAGCACATGTGAACAGGGTGAATCCAGAACTCAGTTGTATTCTCGTCATATTGCCTTCAAAAATTTCTCCTAGGTCTGAGAGCTGCTTAGCCTGCAAGGGGACCTGACAGTCTGCAGGAGGATCCATCGTTCTCTGGGGTGAGTGAGGAGTGAGTGCCCGAACCGCGGCAGCTGCCCGGAGAGGGACCACCGACTCTCCACAACTCCCCCTGCCACCAGCACACTTCCTGCTCTTCCTGCAGGGGTTATTCTCCCTGGATACTGCCTCTCTCTCCCTGTCCCTTCCCAGCTTGCACGCAGAATCCTCCCCCCCTCCCCCTTCCTCATCCTCCCGTCTTTGGGGCCACAAAATCCCACAGCTCAGCCTGTTTGGGCTCTGGGGACCTGGAATTGAGTGCACCCAGGCCGGTGGGAGGTCCCCTCCTTCATTTGACTGCCCGGAGCAAGGTAGGCCTTTGTCTGAGAGCTGCTTGGCCTGCAAGGGGACCTGACAGTCTGCAGGAGGATCCATCGTTCTCTGGGGTGAGTGAGGAGTGAGTGCCCGAACCGCGGCAGCTGCCCGGAGAGGGACCACCGACTCTCCACAACTCCCCCTGCCACCAGCACACTTCCTGCTCTTCCTGCAGGGGTTATTCTCCCCGGATACTGCCTCTCTCTCCCTGTCCCTTCCCAGCTTGCACCCAGAATCCTCCCCCCCTCCCCCTTCCTCATCCTCCCGTCTTTGGGGCCACAAAATCCCACAGCTCAGCCTGTTTGGGCTCTGGGGACCTGGAATTGAGTGCACCCAGGCCGGTGGGAGGTCCCCTCCTTCATTTGACTGCCCGGAGCAAGGTAGGCCTTTGTCTGAGAGCTGCTTGGCCTGCAAGGGGACCTGACAGTCTGCAGGAGGATCCATCGTTCTTGGGGTGAGTGAGGAGTGAGTGCCCGAACCGCGGCAGCTGCCCGGAGAGGGACCACCGACTCTCCACAACTCCCCCTGCCACCAGCACACTTCCTGCTCTTCCTGCAGGGGTTATTCTCCCCGGATACTGCCTCTCTCTTCCTGTCCCTTCCCAGCTTGCACCCAGAATCCTCCCCCCTTCCCCCTTCCTCATCCTCCCGTCTTTGGGGCCACAAAATCCCACAGCTCAGCCTGTTTGGGCTCTGGGGACCTGGAATTGAGTGCACCCAGGCCGGTGGGAGGTCCCTTCCTTCATTTGACTGCCCGGAGCAAGGTAGGCCTTTGTCTGAGAGCTGCTTGGCCTGCAAGGGGACCTGACAGTCTGCAGGAGGATCCATCGTTCTTTGGGGTGAGTGAGGAGTGAGTGCCCGAACCGCGGCAGCTGCCCGGAGAGGGACCACCGACTCTCCACAACTCCCCCTGCCACCAGCACACTTCCTGCTCTTCCTGCAGGGGTTATTCTCCCCGGATACTGCCTCTCTCTCCCTGTCCCTTCCCAGCTTGCACCCAGAATCCTCCCCCCCTCCCCCTTCCTCATCCTCCCGTCTTTGGGGCCACAAAATCCCACCGCTCAGCCCGTTTGGGCTCTGGGGACCTGGAATTGAGTGCACCCAGGCCGGTGGGAGGTCCCCTCCTTCATTTGACTGCCCGGAGCAAGGTAGGCCTTTGTCTGAGAGCTGCTTGGCCTGCAAGGGGACCTGACAGTCTGCAGGAGGATCCATCGTTCTTTGGGGTGAGTGAGGAGTGAGTGCCCGAACCGCGGCAGCTGCCCGGAGAGGGACCACCGACTCTCCACAACTCCCCCTGCCACCAGCACACTTCCTGCTCTTCCTGCAGGGGTTATTCTCCCCGGATACTGCCTCTCTCTTCCCTGTCCCTTCCCAGCTTGCACCCAGAATCCTCCCCCCCTCCCCCTGCCTCATCCTCCCGTCTTTGGGGCCACAAAATCCCACAGCTCAGCCTGTTTGGGCTCTGGGGACCTGGAATTGAGTGCACCCAGGCCGGTGGGAGGTCCCCTCCTTCATTTGACTGCCCGGAGCAAGGTAGGCCTTTGTCTGAGAGCTGCTTGGCCTGCAAGGGGACCTGACAGTCTGCAGGAGGATCCATCGTTCTTTGGGGTGAGTGAGGAGTGAGTGCCCGAACCGCGGCAGCTGCCTGGAGAGGGACCACCGACTCTCCACAACTCCCCCTGCCACCAGCACACTTCCTGCTCTTCCTGCAGGGGTTATTCTCCCCGGATACTGCCTCTCTCTTCCTGTCCCTTCCCAGCTTGCACCCAGAATCCTCCCCCCCTCCCCCTGCCTCATCCTCCCGTCTTTGGGGCCACAAAATCCCACAGCTCAGCCTGTTTGGGCTCTGGGGACCTGGAATTGAGTGCACCCAGGCCGGTGGGAGGTCCCCTCCTTCATTTGACTGCCCGGAGCAAGGTAGGCCTTTGTCTGAGAGCTGCTTGGCCTGCAAGGGGACCTGACAGTCTGCAGGAGGATCCATCGTTCTTTGGGGTGAGTGAGGAGTGAGTGCCCGAACCGCGGCAGCTGCCCGGAGAGGGACCACCGACTCTCCACAACTCCCCCTGCCACCAGCACACTTCCTGCTCTTCCTGCAGGGGTTATTCTCCCCGGATACTGCCTCTCTCTTCCCGTCCCTTCCCAGCTTGCACCCAGAATCCTCCCCCCCTCCCCCTGCCTCATCCTCCCGTCTTTGGGGCCACAAAATCCCACAGCTCAGCCTGTTTGGGCTCTGGGGACCTGGAATTGAGTGCACCCAGGCCGGTGGGAGGTCCCCTCCTTCATTTGACTGCCCGGAGCAAGGTAGGCCTTTGTCTGAGAGCTGCTTGGCCTGCAAGGGGACCTGACAGTCTGCAGGAGGATCCATCGTTCTTTGGGGTGAGTGAGGAGTGAGTGCCCGAACCGCGGCAGCTGCCCGGAGAGGGACCACCGACTCTACACAACTCCCCCTGCCACCAGCACACTTCCTGCTCTTCCTGCAGGGGTTATTCTCCCCGGATACTGCCTCTCTCTTCCTGTCCCTTCCCAGCTTGCACCCAGAATCCTCCCCCCCTCCCCCTGCCTCATCCTCCCGTCTTTGGGGCCACAAAATCCCACAGCTCAGCCTGTTTGGGCTCTGGGGACCTGGAATTGAGTGCACCCAGGCCGGTGGGAGGTCCCCTCCTTCATTTGACTGCCCGGAGCAAGGTAGGCCTTTGTCTGAGAGCTGCTTGGCCTGCAAGGGGACCTGACAGTCTGCAGGAGGATCCATCGTTCTTTGGGGAAGAGATGGGCAGGCGCCAATGCAGGAGCTCCTCCAACAACATGAAAGGCAACATGACATCACCACAAGCCAGACATCCCGAAACAACAAGAATTGAACACCCTACCCCAGAAGATATAGAAGAAACCGACATTAAACAGTACTTTATGAAAATAATAGAGGACCTTAAACAGGAGGTAAAAAACTGCCATAAAGAAATGGAGATGACAAACAAAAAGGTAGACGAAATAAATAAATCTCTCAAAGATACCCAAGAAAAACAAGAAAAACAAGAAAAAGCAATCAAACAGGTAAGGGAAACAGTACAAGACCTGATAAATGAAATGGAGGTATTGAAGAAAACACAATCTGAGGGACGACTGGAAATGGAAACTCTGAGTAAACGAACAGAAACTTCAGAGACAAGTATTTCCAACCGAATACAAGAGATGGAAGAAAGAATCTCGGACTCTGAAGATACTATAGAGGAAATAAACTCACAGATTAAAGAACTAAACAAATCTAACAAATTCTTAACACAAAACATTCAGGAAATCTGGGACACCATGAAAAGACCAAACCTAAGAATAATTGGGGTAGAAGAAGGAGAAGAATTACAACTCAAAGGCCCAGAAAACATATTCAACAAAATTATAGAAGAAAACTTCCCCAACCTAAAGAAGGATGTTCCTATGAAGGTACAAGAAGCCTACAGAACACCAAATAGACTGGATCAAAAGAAAGCATCCCCACGCCATATAATAATCAAAACACAAAACATACAGAATAAAGAACAGATATTAAGAGCTGCAAAGGAAAAAGGTCAAGTAACATATAAAGGGAAACCTATCAGAATTACACCTGATTTCTCAATGGAAACCATGAAAGCCAGAAGAGCTTGGATAGATGTGCTACAGACACTTAGGGAACATGGATGCAAGCCTAGACTATTATACCCAGCAAAGCTTGCATTCACCATTGATGGAGAAAACAAGATATTCCAGGACAAAAACAGATTTAAACAATACGCAGCCACAAATCCAGCCTTGCAGAAAGTAATAGAAGGAAAATCACAAACCAAGGAGTCCAACAACGCCGACAATAACTCAGGCATCTAGCGACCCTTCACCAGCACAACTAGAAGAAGGGAAACACACAAACTCTACTACTAAAAATGACTGAAGTTAACAACCACTGGTCATTAATATCACTTAATATCAATGGACTCAATTCACCTATAAAAAGGCACAGGCTAAGAGACTGGATACGAAAACAGAATCCAACATTTTGCTGTTTACAAGAAACACACCTCAACCACAAAGACAGGCACCTACTCAGAGTAAAGGGTTGGGAAAAGGTTTATCAAGCAAATGGCCCTAAGAAACAAGCGGGTGTGGCCATACTAATTTCCAACAAAGTTGACTTCAAACTAAAATCAATCAGAAGAGATGGAAAGGGACACTTTATACTCATAACAGGAAAAATCCTTCAGAATGAAGTCTCAATCCTGAATATCTATGCCCCTAATATAAAAGCTCCCACTTATGTAAAAGAAACACTTCTAGAACTCAAGGCAGCCATCAAACCACACACACTAATAGTTGGAGACTTCAACACTCCTCTCTCACCAATGGACAGGTCAATCAGACAGAAACCTAACAGAGAATTGAAAGACTTAATGGAGGTAATGAACCAAATGGACTTAACAGACATCTATAGAACATTCCACCCAAATAGGAAAGAATATACCTTCTTCTCTGCGGCTCATGGAACCTTTTCGAAAATTGACCATATACTTGGTAACAAAGCAAACTTCCACAGTTACAAAAAAATATTAGTAACCACCTGTGTCTTATCGGATCACCATGGATTAAAATTAGAATTCAACAACAATGCTACCCCCAGAAGGCCCACAAACTCATGGAAACTGAACAGTCAACTACTGACCCACACCTGGGTCAAGGAAGAAATAAAGAAAGAAATTAAAGTCTTTCTTGAATTTAATGAAAACAAAGACACAACATACTCAAACCTATGGGACACAATGAAAGCAGTGCTAAGAGGAAAGTTCATAGCACTAAGTGCCCACTTAAAGAAAACGGAGAAAGCACTCATTGGTGACTTAACAGCACACCTGAAAGCTCTGGAAAAAAAAGAAGCAGACTCACCTAGGAGAAGTAGAAGACTGGAAATAATCAAACTGAGGGCAGAAATCAACAAAATAGAAACACAGAAAACAATCCAAAGAATCAATGAAACAAGAAGCTGGTTCTTGGAGAAAATCAACAAGATTGACAAACCCTTAGCCAAACTAATCAAACGGCAGAGGGAGAACACGCAAATTAACAAGATCAGAAATGAAAAGGGGGACATAACCACAGACACAGAGGAAATTCAGAAAATCATTAGATCTTACTACAAAAGCCTGTATGCCACAAAATTGGAAAATGTAAAAGAAATGGACAGTTTTTTAGATAAATACCATATACCAAAGTTAAACCAGGACCAGGTAAATGCTCTAAATCGTCCTGTTAGTCGCGAAGAATTAGAAACTGTTATCAGAAACCTCCCTACCAAAAAGAGCCCAGGACCAGATGGTTTCAATGCGGAATTCTACCAGAACTTCCAAGAAGACCTAATACCTATACTCCTTAAGGTATTTCATAATATAGAAACACAAGAGTCACTGCCAAATTCCTTCTATGAAGCTACAGTTACCCTGATACCTAAACCACACAAAGACTCAACCAAGAAAGAGAATTACAGGCCAATCTCACTCATGAACATTGACGCAAAAATTCTCAATAAAATACTGGCAAACCGAATCCAAGAACACATTAGAAAAATTATCCATTACGATCAAGTAGGCTTCATCCCAGAGATGCAGGGCTGGTTCAACATACGAAAATCTATTAATGTAATCCATCATATAAACAAACTGAAGGAAAAAAACCATATGGTCATCTCATTAGATGCTGAAAAAGCATTTGACAAAATTCAGCACCCTTTTATGATAAAGGTCTTGGAGAGATTAGGGATACAAGGGTCATTCCTAAATATAATAAAAGCTATTTACAGCAAGCCGACAGCTAACATCAAATTAAACGGAGAGAAACTCAAGGCTATCCCACTAAATTCAGGAACACGACAAGGCTGTCCACTCTCTCCTTATCTCTTCAATATAGTGCTTGAAGTTCTAGCAATAGCAATAAGACAACATAAGGGAATCAAGGGGATTCAATTTGGAAAGGAAGAAGTTAAACTTTCATTATTTGCAGATGATATGATAGTATACATAAGCGACCCCAAAAACTCCACCAAAGAACTCCTACAGCTGATAAACTCCTTCAGTAACGTGGCAGGATACAAGATCAACTCCAAAAAATCAGTCGCCCTCCTATACACAAAGGATAAGGAAGCAGAGAGGGAAATCAGAGAAGTATCACCTTTCACAATAGCCACAAATAGCATAAGATATCTGGGAGTATCGCTAACCAAGGAAGTGAAGGATTTATTTGACAAGAACTTTAAGTCTTTGAAGAAAGAAATTGAAGAGGATACCAGAAAATGGAAGGATCTCCCCTGCTCGTGGATTGGGAGGATCAACATAGTAAAAATGGCAATTCTACCAAAAGCAATCTATAGATTCAATGCAATCCCAATCAAGGTCCCATTAAAATTCTTCACAGAGATTGAGAGGACAATAATCAACTTTATATGGAAAAACAAGAAACCCAGGATAGCCAAAAAAATCTTATACAATAAAGGTACTTCTGGAGGCATTACCATCCCTGACTTCAAACTCTATTACAAAGCTACAGTATTGAAAACGGCTTGGTATTGGCATAATAACAGAGAAGTTGACCAATGGAATCGTATAGAAGACCCGGATCTTAAACCACAAACCTATGAACACCTGATTTTTGATAAAGGAGCCAAAAGTACACAATGGAAGAAAGAGGGCATCTTCAACAAATGGTGCTGGCATAACTGGATGTCAACCTGTAGAAGAATGAAAGTAGATCCATATCTATCACCATGCACAAAACTCAAGTCCAAATGGATTAAAGACCTCAATATTAATTTGAACACATTGAGCTTGATAGAGGAGAAAGTGGGAAGTACTCTACAACAAATGGGCACAGGGAACCGTTTCCTATGCATAACCCCAGCTGCACAGACTTTAAGGGCAACATTGAATAAATGGGACCTCCTGAAGTTGAGCAGCTTCTGTAAAGCAAAGGACATTGTCACTAAGACACAAAGGCAGCCTACTGACTGGGAAAAGATCTTCACCAACCCTGCAACTGACAAAGGTCTGATCTCTAAAATATATAAGGAACTCAAGAGACTAGACGGTAAAATGCCAATTAACCCAATTAAAAAATGGGGCGCTGAACTGAACAGAGAATTCTCAACAGAAGAAGTTCGAATGGCCAAAAGACACTTAAGGTCATGCTCAACCTCCCTAGCTATCAGGGAAATGCAAATCAAAACAACTTTGAGATATCATCTTACACCTGTCAGATTGGCTAAAATCCAAAACACCAATAATAACCTTTGCTGGAGAGGTTGTGGGGTAAGGGGCACACTCATCCATTGCTGGTGGGAATGCAAACTTGTGCAACCACTTTGGAAAGCAGTGTGGCGGTTTCTCAGGAAATTCGGGATCAACCTACCCCAGGACCCAGCAATTCCACTATTGGGAATCTACCCAAGAGATGCCCAATCATACAACAAAAGCATATGCTCATCTATGTTCATAGCAGCATTATTTGTAATAGCCAGATCCTGGAGACAGCCTAGATGCCCTTCAGTGGAAGAATGGATGAAGAAACTGTGGAATATATACATGCTAGAATACTACTCAGCGGTAAAAAACAATGACATCTTGAATTTTGCAGGCAAATGGATGGAAATAGAAAACACTATTCTGAGTGAGGTAACCCAGACCCATAAAGATGAACATGGGATGTACTCACTCATATTCGGTTTCTAGCCATGATTAAAGGACATCGAGCCTATAAGTTTGGGATCCTTGAGAAGATAATAAGAAGGTGAACTCCCAAAAAAGATATAGTAATCCTCCTGGATATTGGAAGTAGACACGATCGCCAGGCAAAATTGGGAACTTGAGGGTTGGGCAAGACTGGGCCAAGGGAAGATGGGGAGAGAAAAGTGTGAAGGGGAGAGCGGGGGGAGCTCGGAGGAATGGGGTGCTTGGGATATAGGAAGGGTGGATATGAGAGCAGGGAAGCATATATCTTAATTTAAGGAGCTACCTGAGGGTTGTCAAGAGACTTGACCCTAGAGGGGTTCCCAGGTTTCCAGGGAGACGCCCCCAGTTAGTTCCTTGGGCAGCTGAGGAGAGGGAGCCTGAAAAGGCCAGTTCCTATAGCCATACTGATGAATTTCTTGCATATCACCATAGAACCTCCACCTGACGATAGATGAAGAAAATGACAGAGCCCCACCTTGGAGCACCGGACTGAGCTCCCAAGGTCCTGATGAGGAGCAGAAGGAGAGAGAACATGAGAAAGAAAGTCAGGACCGTGAGGGAACCTCCAGCTGGCGACAGATGGGGAAGGTGACTGAGCCCCACATTGGAGCACTGGACTGAGCTCCCAAGGTCCCGATGAGGAGCAGAAGGAGCGAGAACATGAGGGAGAAAGTCAGGAACGAGAGGGGTGCGTTCACTCATGGAGACGGTGGGACAGAACTAATGGGAGATCACCAACTCCAGTTGGAATGGGACTGATGGATCATGCGACCAAACCCGTCTCTCTGAGTGTGGCCAACAGCGGGGGCTGACTGAGAAGCAAAGGACAATGGCTCTGGGCTCTGATTGTTCTTCATGGACGGGCTCTGTGGGAGCCTTCTCAGCTTGGTCGATCACCTTCCTGGACCTGGGGGGAGTTGGGAGGACCTTGGTCTTAGCATAGAGTGGGGAACCCTGATGGCTCCTTGGCCTTGAGAGGGAGGGAGGGGAGGTATGGGTGGAGGGGAGGGGAGGGAAGGGGGAGAAGGAGGGGAGAGAAGGGGAGAAGGAGGGGAGGGAGGGGGGAGGAGGAGGGAAAATTTTTAAATATAAAAAAAAAAATAATTAAGAGCTGCAAAGGAAAAGGGTCAAGTAAATTATAAAGGTAAACCTATCAGACTAATACCTGACTTCTCTATGGAAACCATGAAGGCCAGAAGGTCCTGGATAGATGTTATGCAGAAACTAACAGACCATGGACGCAAGCCCAGATTACTTACCCAGCCAAGCTTTCGTTCACTATAAATGGAGAAAACAAAATATTCCAAGATAAAAACAAATTTAAACAATATGTAGCCACAAATCCAGTCTTACAGACAGTAATAGAAGGAAATTCACAAACCAAGAAGTCCATCATTGCCCAAAATAACTCAGACATCTAGCGACCCTTCACCAGCACATCTCAAAGAAAGGAAAACACAATCTCTACTACCAAATAAAAAATGACAACCAGAGTTAAAACCAGTGGTCATTAATATCACTTAATATCAATGGACTCAATTCACCTATAAAAAGGCACAGGCTAAGAGACTGGATACGAAAACAGGATCCAACATTCTGCTGTTTACAAGAAACACACCTCAACCACAAAGACAGACACCTACTCAGAGTAAAGGGTTGGGAAAAGGTTTATCAAGCAAATGGACCTAAGAAACAAGCCGGTGTGGCCATACTAATTTCCAACAAAGTTGACTTCAAACTAAAATCAATCAGAAGAGATGGAAAGAGACACTTATATTCATAACAGGAAAACCCTTCAAAATGAAGTCTCAATCCTGAATATCTATGACCCTAATATAAAAGCTCCCACTTATGTAAAAGAAACATTACTGGAACTCAAGGCAGCCATCAAACCCACACTAATAGTTGGAGACTTCAACATTCCTCTCTCACCAATGGACAGGTCAATCAGACAGAAACCTAACAGAGAATTGAAAGACTTAATAGAGGTAATGAACCAAATGGACTTAACAGACATCTATAGAACATTCCACCCAAATAGGAAAGAATATACCTTCTTCTCTGCGGCTCATGGAACCTTTTCGAAAATTGACCATATACTTGGTAACAAAGCAAACTTCCACAGTTACAAAAAAATATTAGTAACCACCTGTGTCTTATCGGATCACCATGGATTAAAATTAGAAATCAATAACAATTCTACCCCAGAAACCCCACAAACTCATGGAAACTGAACAGTCAGCTACTGAACCACACCTGGGTCAAGGAAGAAATAAAGAAAGAAATCAAAGTCTTTCTTGAATTTAATGAAAACAAAGACACAACATACTCAAACCTATGGGACACAATGAAAGCAGTGCTAAGAGGAAAGTTCATAGCGCTAAGTGCCCACTTAAAGAAAACAGAGAAAGCGCTCATTGGTGACTTAACAGCACACCTGAAAGCTCTGGAAAAAAGAAGAAGCAGACTCACCTAGGAGAAGTAGAAGACTGGAAATAATCAAACTGAGGGCAGAAATCAACAAAATAGAAACACAGAAAACAATCCAAAGAATCAATGAAACAAGAAGCTGGTTCTTGGAGAAAATCAACAAGATTGACAAACCCTTAGCCAAACTAATCAAACGGCAGAGGGAGAACACGCAAATTAATAAGATCAAAAATGAAAAAGGGGACATAACAATAGACACAGAGGAAATTCAGAGAATCATTAGATCTTACTACAAAAGCCTGTATGCCACAAAAATGGAAAGTGTTAAAGAAATGGACAGTTTTTTAGATAAATACCATATACCAAAGTTAAACCAGGACCAGGTAAATGCTCTAAATAGTCCTGTTAGTAGCGAAGAATTAGAAACTGTTATCAAAAACCTCCCTACCAAAAAGAGCCCAGGACCAGATGGTTTCAATGCAGAATTCTACCAGAACTTCCAAGAAGACCTAATACCTATACTCCTTAAGGTATTTCATAATATAGAAACAGAAGAGTCACTGCCAAATTCCTTCTATGAAGCTACAGTTACCCTGATACCTAAACCACACAAAGACTCAAGCAAGAAAGAGAATTACAGGCCAATCTCACTCATGAACATTGACGCAAAAATTCTCAATAAAATACTGGCAAACCGAATCCAAGAACACATTAGAAAAATTATCCACTATGATCAAGTAGGCTTCATGCCAGAGATGCAGGGCTAGTTCAACATACGAAAATCTATCAATGTAATCCATCATATAAATAAACTGAAGGAAAAAAACCATGTGGTCATCTCATTAGATGCTGAAAAAGCATTTGACAAAATTCAGCACCCTTTTATGATAAAGGTCTTGGAGAGATTAGGGATGCAAGGGTCATTCCTAAATATAATAAAGGCTATTTACAGCAAGCCAACAGCTAACATCAAATTAAATGGAGAGAAACTCAAGGCCATCCCACTAAATTCAGGAACACGACAAGGCTATCCACTCTCTCCTTATCTCTTCAACATAGTGCTTGAAGTTCTAGCAATAGCAATAAGACAACATAAGGGAATCAAGGGGATTCGATTTGGAAAGGAAGAAGTTAAACTTTCATTATTTGCAGATGATATGATAATGTACATAAGCGACCCCAAAAACTCCACCAAAGAACTCCTACAGCTGATAAACTCCTTCAGTAACGTGGCAGGATACAAGATCAACTCCAAAAAATCAGTTGCCCTCCTATACACAAAGGATAAGGAAGCAGAGAGAGAAATCAGAGAAGTATCACCTTTCACAATAGCCACAAATAGCATAAGATATCTTGGAGTAACTCTAACCAAGGAAGTGAAGGATTTATTTGACAAGAACTTTAAGTCTTTGAAGAAAGAAATTGAAGAGGATACCAGAAAATGGAAGGATCTCCCTTGCTCTTGGATTGGGAGGATCAACATAGTAAAAATGGCAATTCTACCAAAAGCAATCTATAGATTCAATGCAATCCCCATCAAGGTCCCATCAAAATTCTTCACAGATCTTGAGAGGACAATAATCAACTTTATATGGAAAAACAAGAAACCCAGGATAGCCAAAACATTCTTATACAATAAAGGAACTTCTGGAGGCATTACCATCCCTGACTTCAAACTCTATTACAGAGCTACAGTATGGAAAACAGCTTGGTATTGGCATAAAAACAGAGAAGTTGACCAATGGAATCGTATAGAAGACCCGGATCTTAAACCACAAACCTATGAACACCTGATTTTTGATAAAGGAGCCAAAAGTATACAATGAAAAAGAGGGCATCTTCAACAAAAGGTGCTGACATAACTGGATGTCAACCTGTAGAAGAATGAAAGTAGATCCATACCTATCACCATGCACAAAACTCAAGTCCAAATGGATTAAAGACGTCAATATTAATCTGAACACACTGAGCTTGATAGAGGAGAAAGTGGGAAGTACTCTACAACATATGGGCACAGGAGACCGTTTCCTACGTATAACCCCAGCTGCACAGACATTAAGGGCAACATTGAATAAATGGGACCTCCTGAAGCTGAGCAGCTTCTGTAAAGCAAAGGACACTGTCACTAAGACACAAAGGCAGACTACTGACTGGGAAAAGATCTTCACCAACCCTGCAACTGACAAAAGTCTGATCTCTAAAATATATAAGGAACTCAAGAGACTAGACTTTAAAATGCTAATTAACCCAATTAAAAAATGGGGCGCTGAACTAAACAGAGAATTCTCAACAGAAGAAGTTCAAATGGCCAAAAGACACTTAAGGTCATGCTCAACCTCCTTAGCTATCAGGGAAATGCAAATCAAAACAACTTTGAGATACCATCTTATACCTGTCAGATTGGCTAAAATCAAAAACACCAATGATAACCTTTGCTGGAGAGGTTGTGGGGTTAGGGGTACACTCATCCATTGCTGGTGGGAATGCACACTTGTGCAACCACTTTGGAAAGCAGTGTGGAGGTTTCTCAGGAAATTCAGGATCAATCTACCCCAGGACCCAGTAATTCCACTCTTGGGAATTTACCCAAGAGATGCCCAATCATACTACAAAAGCATTTGCTCAACTATGTTCATAGCAGCATTATTTGTAATAGCCAGATCCTGGAAACAACCTAGATGCCCTTAAGTGGAAGAATGGATGAAAAACTGTGGAATATATACATGTTAAAATACTACTCAGCGGTAGAAAACAATGACATCTTGAATTTTGCATGCAAATGGATGGAAATAGAAAACACTATTCTGAGTGAGGTAACCCAGACCCAAAAAGATGAACATGGGATGTACTCACTCATAATCAGTTTCTAGCCATAATTAAAGGACATTGAGCCTGTAATCGGGATCCTTGAGAAGATAATAAGAAGGTGAACCCAAAGAAAAACATATAGTAATCCTCCTGGATATTGGAAGTAGACACGATCGCCAGGCAAAAATTGGGAACTTGAGGGTCGGGCGAGATGGGGCCAAGGGAAGATGGGGAGAGAAAAGTGTGAAGGGGAGAATGGGGGCGCTCAGAGGAATGGGATGCTTGGGATACAGGAAGGGTGGATATGGGAGCAGGGAAGCATATATCTTAATTTAGGGAGCCATCTGAGGGTTGTCAAGAGACTTGACTCTAGAGGGGTTCCCCGGTTTCCAGGGAGACGCCCCCATCTAGTTCCTTGGGCAGCTGAGGAGTGGGAGCCTGAAAAGGCCAGTTCCTATAGCCATACTGATGAATTTCTTGCATATCACCATAGAACCTCCACCTGGCGATAGATGAAGAAAATGACTGAGCCCCACATTGGAGCACCGGACTGAGCTCCCAAGGATGAGGAGCAGAAGGAGGGAGAACATGAGAAAGGAAGTCAGGACCGTGAGGGGTGCGTTCACCCATGGAGACGGTGGGACAGAACTAATGGGAGATCACCAACTCCAGTTGGAATGGGACTGATGGAACATGAGACCAAACCGGACTCTCTGAATGTGGCTGACGGTGGAGGCTGACTGAGAAGCCAAGGACAAAGGCGCTGAGCTTTGATTCTTCTGCATGGACAGGCTCTGTGGGAGCCCTCTCAGCTTGGTTGATCACCTTCCTGGACCTGGGGGGAGTTGGGAGGACCTTGGTCTTAACATAGAGTAGGGAACCCTGATGGCTCCTTGGCCTGGAGAGGGATGGGGGGGTATGGGTGGAGGGGACGGGAGGGAAGTGGGAGGAGGGGAGGAGATGAAAATTTTTAAATATAAAAAAAATAAACCATATAAAAAGATAGGTAACTATCAGCCCAATTGGTACCCTTTGAACATCCTGTTACAGTGGGTCACCAAAGGCAACAGGATAGAATTCCCCAGCTCTGAAGAACAGTCCATACAAGCTGATGCAAGTTCAATTCCTTTCCGTGTTGAGTCACCATACAAAGCAATTTTCTGTCACTGTTTCTCTGGTCTGGTTTTTGGTTTGGTTTGGTTTGGGGTTTTTTGGTTTTTGTTTGGTTGGTTGGTTTTGGTTTTTATCTTTACTCAAAGTGGTTTGACTTTCAGTTTTTGAATAGAATCGCACTATTGTAGCCCAAACTAGACTCAAATTCAAGATGCCCCTGTCTCAGCCTTTCCAAGGCTAGGATTATAAGCCCAGCTTTTTAGTTGGCTTAATTACTTGCCCACGAATTCTTCTCTGGGCTGTCTTTTCAAGTAGATTTTGTCATCTTTCATATATCTTAGGGTGCTGCTGTTTTCGAGCCATCTCAGGCCTCAGGATTAGGACACTGTAGCATTTGTGGCACTTGAGATCTCTTGATTTTGAAGAGGAAGTGGATGTTGGTCATGAGAGTTTGTGGTCAGAAGCAGTCACATCCATGTGCAAGAAAGACAAATCCCCCCAGCATGAAAAGCATCCCCATTGATCAGCTACCTTGGTAGCCTGGGCTCCAGATAAGTTTAGACTTTTACCTCCTTCAGATAAATGCCATCTCCCAAGAAAGACACCCTGTGGTGGTAAATACTGTCAACCTGATAGTATCTAGTGCTACCTAGGACAAAGCTCTGATCAAGTCTATAAGGAAGTTTCTAGGTTGAACTAATTGCAATGTGAAGAGCCGCAGCAAGTGTAAGCAACACTACACTAAGGGCTTGAGTAGAAGACAGAATAAAAAGGAACACAGAAGTTGGTGAGACAGCTCAGCAGGGAAAGGCACTTGCTACAAATGCCTGACAACCTGACTTCAACCCCAGAACTCATGTAACGGTGGCAGGAAGGAACTGACTCCGTGAAAGTTGTTCTCTTGCGTCCACACACATGGTGTGGCATTCGCCCCTCACCACCACCACCAATAATAATGATGAAGGGAGCCGGCAAGATGGCTTATTGAGTAAGAAGGGCACTTGTCACCAAACCCCCCATAAGTTACCATCTGGCTTGCACAAGCACACCGTGATGCATGCACAACACACACATAAATAATGTACAAAAAAATCAAAGCCAAAGGGGAGCTAAGCAGCAGCATTCCTTCCTCTGCCTCCTGTCTGAAAATGCAGGGTGGACAAGCTGCCCCAAGTCCCTGCCGTCACACCTTCCACACCATAATGGATCATACCCTGGAGCTGCCACCCAGACTGAAGCCTTCTTTCCTTCAGTGGCTTTTGTCAGGAAGTTTGTCCCAGCAAGAACACACACACACACGCCAAATAAAAGAGGACAAGCCAGGATGTGGTGGCACACGTCTTTAATCCAGCACTTAGGGAGGCAGAGACAGTGAGTTCAAGGCCAGCCTGGTCTACAAAGGGAATTTTAGGACAGCCAGGACTGTTACACAGAGAAACCCTTTTTTGTGTGTGTTTTAAAAACAAAAACAAAACAAAAAAAACAATGGCGAATTAATAACAGGAATGTATATTTTTGTTTATTTGGTTATAAACATTGCAAGTTGGCAACATATAGTGGGCCTGTAATCTCTGGGCTCGAGAGGCTGAGATGAGATCTAGAGTTCAAGTTTAGTCTGAACTACACAGTGAAACTGTCTCAAAAGAAAAAAAAAGTGGAGTTGAACCAGCCTAATTAAAGCAGACCAGAATGGATGAGAAATAAGTGGGCGTCATTGGAAAACCTTAAGAGCCAGGCTTTATAAAGGGGAGTATACAGTCAGCAGAGCAATGGCCTTCCCCAGGGTAGCTAGATCCCATCACCAGAACCTGGGACACAGAAACAAAGGACTGTGTTACTTTACCTGGCAAACAGGACCAGATAACAGATAGCATTAAGTCTGCTCTACTGATTTTAAAAACAGTAAAGCATTGTCTTGGATTATCCTGATGGGCTTATATGACCAAGGGGATCATTAAACAGGGAAGACAGAGGCAGGAGAATCTAACAGTGTAATGGCTCAGTGGTTAAGAGCACTGGCTTGCTCTTCCAGAGGACCTGGGACCCATATTCAATTCCCAGCACCCATATGGAGACTTACAACTGTAACTCCAGTTCCAGATTTGGAGTCCTCTTCTATCCTTCTCAGGCACTGCATGCACATGACAAACAGATATACAAGAAAGATAGATAGATGATAGATGATGATAGATAGATAGATAGATAGATAGATAGATAGATAGATAGATAGATGTGTGTGTGAGAGAGAGAGAGACAGAGAGAGAGAGAGAGAGATGCATGCTATCAATATTGTACATCCAAGGGTACCTTTCTATATGATTTGGTTGCAACTTCTCAGGCACTGCATGTACAAGATAAACAGATATACATGAAATATAAATAAATAGATATATAAATATATTGTACATCCAAGGGCATCTTTCTACATATGATTTGGTTGCAAAATATACCCTACTAGGAACACTGCTATTAAGACAGAACTTGGGCAGCTTTGGAGTGGATGACAAAGAGCTTTCAATTCTCACCTCTCGTGGCTTCAAAATATTCTGTAGCAATGAGGTGCTTCTTGGTGTCACTGTTCCAGCAGAGCAGGTGCTACGTGGTTGGCTGGGCTCTGCAGTCACTTGGCAAGTGACAATTCTAGGCCAGTCCTGCTCTAAGTACCCAGTGGTCTACTGAGCTTTCCTTATGTAGCCTTGGCTGTTCTGCAACTAGCTCTGTAGACCAGGCTGACCTCAAACTCAGCGATCTGCCTGCCTCTGTCTCCCAAGTGCTGGGATCAAAGGTGTGTACTTCCCAGCTATCTACTGACCTTTTTGATGGTCCGGAAATTCTACATCCCAGCTGAGTGTCCCATTTCTGAAGCAGAAGTTCCCTAAGACAGCCCAACCTCAGTGATCCCTGCCATATGGTGAGCTGCACCTTCCACCACTACAGAGTCAGCAGCAGCTTGCTTCACTGCCTCAGTAACTTAAAAGTCGGTTTCTTAAAAGGAATAAATATTCAAGTTGTGTGTGAAATAAATTCCATATACAATGGATAAAATAAAACCTATGACTCAGGTTCAGGGTCATGTGGTGATATGTTCAGAGGTGAAGGTCTTTGTCACAAGGCTGGACAAACTGAGTTGTATCCCCAAGACTCACAAGACAAGAACAATTCCCACAAGTTGTCCTCTGAATGAACTCCGCACTGAAGGCAGACACTCAAGGGCATACCTGTGCACATGCACATACACATACACACTAAGAAAATGTTTGTTTTTTTTTAAATCTATGACTCAGCTACATTTGGAGATTTCACTGTTTTGACTTGTTTTGACAGGATCTTGTATAGCCCAGGCTGGCAGAGGATGACCTTGAATGCTCGATCCTCCTGCCTCTACCTCTTAAGTGCTGGTGTTACTACACCCAGCAAGTTATTATAATCATACAGAAAGCTTGAGAATCTAAGGTTAAAATTATCATAAGAATTGGAGAGATCGGGGCTGGAGAGATGGCTCAGAGGTTAAGAGCATTGCCTGCTCTTCCAAAGGTCCTGAGTTCAATTCTCAGCAACCACATGGTGGCTCACAACCATCTGTAATGGGGTCTGGTGCCCTCTTCTGGTCTGCAGGCGTACACACAGACAGAATATTGTATACATAATAAATAAATATTTTAAAAAAAAGAATTGGAGAGATCATGATCTCAGGTGATGCTGGTCCTCAGAGGCAGCAGCTAGAAGCTTTTCACTCCATTCCGGTGGTGAAGGCCAGGGTCTCCACCGAATCCCAGCACCTCAGCCAGGACACTAGGTCCGTAGCTGTCCTTTACTGAGCCAGACAAGAGCTTAATGCCCACACCATCCCATGAGGTAGCAGTTACCCACGGCTGTTTACAATCAAGAGCCATCCTGGTTCCTTTGATTATCAACTTGACACACCCAGAAGAGGAAGGGATCCTCAACCGGAGAATTGCTTGGACAAGAATGCCCTGGGTGAATGTCCGTGGGACATTTCTTGCTTGCTAATTGGTGTAGAAGGGACAAGCCCACTGTAGGTGGTCCCATTCCTGGGCAGGTAGGCCTAGGCTGGCACCTGACTCAGGCATGACAACACGTCTTTAATCCCAGCAGGCAGATCTCTGTGAGCTCAAGGCCATCCTGGGCAAGCTCCAGGAAAGCCAGAGTTACAGAGTAAGACTCTCTGTGTAAAAGAAATAATAATGATGAAAATAAAAGACAGTTATCTGAGTGTAAGCCTGGTATCTGCGTCAAGCTCTTGCTTTGAGTTCCTGCCGTGGCGTCCCTCCTCCATGATGCACTATATCCTGTAAGCTAAAGTAAGCCCTTTTGCTCCCAAGTTGCTTTTGAAACAATAGCCAACTCTTAGAGGAGACAGAAGTGTGCAAAGGCCCACAAAAAAACTATGACTGACTGGCCATATTTGTCTGATTACCCGCTCTTTAACAGTGGATCAATCAGTCACCACCACAGCTACCTTTGAACATTGCCCAAAATCATTCCCAAGAGAGACGCCTGATAGACCCACTCCCCAGAAATCATCAGAGTACATTATACCTGCCACCACCACACATACCCCATCAATGCTCAGCTGTGGTCCAACTGAATGTGGTCAGCTAACAAAAAAGGACCAACATTGCCACCTAAAGGAAGATGAGAGCATGGCAGCCAGCATCCATGGTCTTGGGAGTCAAACAGTCCCAACACTGCCCCTAGAGGATGATAAAGGCATGGCAGCCAACAGCTATAGTCATAAGATTCTGACAGTGCCAACACTGCCTCTAGAGGAAGATGAGAGCATGGCAGCCAGCAGCCATGGTCTTGGGAGTCTAACAGTCCCAATACTGCCCCTAGAGGATGATGAGTGCATGGCAGCCAACAACCATGGTCTTGAGAGTAACAATGCCAACAGTGCCCCAGAGGATGAGGGCATGGCAGCCAGCGGCCTTGGTAATACAGTTCCATCTGGATCTTTGAAGGTTATCTGGGGAGGGACTGTCCCCTTCCAGGGGACCCATGAGCCATGTCCAAGCCCACCAAGTTAGCACTTTCAGCCCAAAGTCTCCGGGCTACTTCCTCATCTTCAGCCTCAGGAGACGGAGCCTTCTCTCTGAGTCCATCAAAGTACTTCCCAGAAACGCTCTCCAGTTCCTCTGCCACTGCCAGGTATGTGCTGGGCTGGGCCGCCAACTGGGGACTCTTGAACAGCAGCCAGAAGAAGGGCCCTACAATCAACCACAGAACATTCAGTCAAAAAAAAGGAAAGAGAGAGAAAAAAGAAAATTCCCTGCTCTACCCCCCCAAAATCCCTAGGGATGGAACCTTCCCTGAAGACCCACGGACCCACCTCCATGCCTTTGTCCTCTTGCAGTTCCCTCTACCTAAAGGTCCCTTCCCTGGCAGCATTCCCCTCCCCCCCCCAAAAAAAAACTCCAAACAGAGGGATGAGCACAAAATCTGCCTCCTACAGGAAACCTCCCCAGGGTTTCCAGAAAAAATGAAAACGTATTTTTCCCTATTCTATCCTTGAACATAATCTTTCTTCTCAGACAGGGACACATGTAGCCCAGGCTGGCCCTGAACTCACTATACAGCCAAAGATTATCTTAAACTTCTTATCCTCCTGCCGCCACCTCCCGAGTACTGGACAGCATATACCAACACGTTTGATTTTATGTGGTGCTGCAGATCAAACCCAGGGTTTTGTGACATGGTAGCCAAGCACTCTGTCCACTGAGCTACATCTCCAGCCTTCAATTTACTAAATATACTTCAAGGTACTCTTAGGTTAAAATTCTTGATACATGCCCACTAGATGACTCTCAAGGATTATAAATACCAGTTATAATGTTCTATTGACTCAGACTATATTCTTCTTCTTCTATTTCTTCTCTCATACATCCTAACCACAGTCTCCACTTCCCCCACTCCTCCCAGCACCCCCTCGTTCCCTCCCCTCTCATACAATACATCCTAACCACAGTCTCCACTCCCCCCACTCCTCCAGCACCCCTCGTTCCCTCCCCGAGGTCACTCCTCCTCCATTTCCTATCAGAAAAGAGCAGGTGTTCCAGAGTTATCAACTGGACACCAAATAACAAGACGCAACAAGACTAGACACAAACCCTCACATCAAGGCTGGACAAAGGAACTTAGTGGGAGGGAAAGGGTCCCAAGAGCAGACAAAAGAGTCAGAGACACCCCCACTCCTATTGTTAGGAGTCCCAAAAAAAAGCAAGCTAATAACTATAACATATATACAGAGGACCCAGTACAAACCCATGCAGGCTCTGTGATTGCCAATCCAGTCTTTATGAGCCCTGCTTAGTTGATTCTATGAGCCGTGTTCTCACAGTGTCCTCAACCCCTTCGGCTCCTACAATTCTTCCTCCCCCTCTTCTATGGGGTTTCCTGAACTCCAAGGGGAGAGATGTGATGGAGACCTCCAATTTCAGCTCTCTCCACCTAATGTTTGGCTATGAGTCAAACTACATTCTTGGTCAGGCACTGTGCAGTCAATATGGGCAATCTCACCTCTTCTTCTCACTGACTATGAGGACAGTCCTATCATGGACCTCACTATGCAGATAAGGAAACAGGCTCAAAGCAACAAGCATGGTGATCTTAGAGTATCTGTGATCCCAGTACTCAGGAAGCAGAGGCAGGAGGAATGGTTAAATTAGTCTACATATTAAAATGTTATAAAAACCAGGAGGTGTGTTTCCTGGTGACTTAATTTTGAGTGAAGCTGAGGAGGCTACCCTGTGTACAGCCTGACCCTAGAAATCAGCTTGATGAAGGATTTTCATTGGTTAATTAATAAAGAAACTGCTTGGCCCAATAGGACAGAAAATTAGGTAGGCGGAGTAGACAGAACAGAATGTGGGAAAGAGAGGGGAGACGCTTCAGGCAGTCACCATATGCAGTCGCCATGCTTCTCCTCTCTGAGATGGACGCAGGTTAAGATCTCTCCTGGTAAGCCACCCCTCGTGGTGCTATATAAATTACTAAATGTGGGTTAAAGCAAGATATGAGAATCAACCAATAAGAAGCTACAGATAACGGGCCAGGGGCCAGGCAGTATTTAAATGAATACAGTTTCTGTGTATTTTGGGTAAAGCTAGCCGGGTGGTGGGACACAGCCTGCCGTTCCTTCAACATCAGCTCAAGGCTTATCCTCCAGGAAAATTTTCTTTTTTTGTTTGTTTGTTTGTTTGTTTGTTTTTCAAGACAGGGTTTCCCTGTAGTTTCTAGAGCCTGTTCTGGAACTAGCTCTTGTAGACCAGGCTGGCCTCGAACTCAGAGATCCGCCTGCCTCTGCTGGGATTAAAGGCGTGCGCCACCACCGCCCGGCTCAGGACAATTTTCTTATTCATCAGTGGGGCTATAGCCTGTTTTCTGTTGACCTGAGGTCAGAACCACATAGAATTATGACTCATCTTCTACCCCAGGAAGACATGTGAAGGAGCAGAAAGTGGCACACACAGCACTCAGAAGGTGAAAGGGTCAGAAGTTTAAGACCAGTCTCACCCATATAATGAGTTCAAGTCCAGCCTAGTCATTAAGGCCATGTTGATGGGGGAAAAAAAATGTCAGGTGTGAAGGCACATTTATTTAATCCCAGCACTCTGAAGCAGAGGCAAGCAGATCTCTGTGAGTTTGAGGCCAGCCTGGTCTACATAGCAAGTTCCAAGTCAGTCAGAGATACATAGTGAGACCCAGGGAGAAAGAATCAAAAAGAAATAAAGTGACCATCTCTGAGGGAAAGTCCTGGATCCCCAGCTAACAAGGCTCTGTGAGGGGATACCAAGCTGGAAGGGGACTCACCAAGTGTGAAGCTGGAGAAGGCAGAGTTGTGCATGTCTGTATGTCTGCCCAGCTCTGTCCTGGCCACACCGGGGTGCAGAGCATTGACCGTCACACCTGTGCCTGGGAACAATAGAGACTGTCAAGTGGTAGAAGATAGCTTAGCTGTTAAAGAGCTTGCCACACAGGAGGTCCTGAGTTTGATGCCCAGAACCCAGGTCAAAACACATGCCTGTGATGGTAATCCAGGCTTCTAATCCCTAGTGAGTGCTGGGGAGGCAGAGACAGGTAGATCCCCAGGGCTCACTGAAGCTATAGCCTAGCCTAGGTGATGAGCTCCAGGCCAAGGAGAGACACTGTCTCAAATAAAAAGCAACATGGATGGCAGCCAACATTGTCCACTGACTTACACACACACACATACAGACCACATGCATGCACACGTGCTCGTGCACGCATACAAACAGGCACACATAAAGACTAGTGAAAAAGACCAGGTTGGCCCCTTGCCTAGAAGGCTGCTGTAGCCACCACTACACTCTGGGTCTTCCCTAACCTAGGCTGTTTCCCACACTTGAACCCACATTATCCTCTGTGCTCTGAAGCCTCCATCTCAAGTGGCCTCCCCAGCACAGCAGCCCTGGGGGCATAAGAGACCCACATTCCTGGGCTCTACCACCCCCACCAGCGTCTGAAGCAGGGGACTGGAATGGGATCTAAGATGCTGCAGTTATGACTGTCTCCCAAAAGTGGCCTGCACTGCTGGCCACAGACAACTTTTGAGAAGCAAGAAGCCAGGGAAAGCTTCTTTATCCCTAATACTACATTCCTTCCATTAGAGTGGAAGGAACTGGGGAACCACCCAGGAGGACCCCTGAATTCAACCAACTAGATGCCAGGAGCAGCCTCTCACGAACCCATTTGTGACAGGCATGTCTGCAAACACTGATGTGTTCCCAGAGCCAAAACCAGTCGCGGTGGACAACCACTGGCTTAGAACACCAGAGGCTTAGAAAGCTATCCAAGATAAGCATGTCTGATGACGGCAGGCTGGTTGAGGCCAAACAGCAATCATTAGAACCACGATTTACTAGTGATGTCCACCTCCAGCACTGGAAGGGGCCACGGCATGGTGGTACAGGTGCCATCCTTTTGTCTAAAGTCCACCAACAGCTCCGGGTTACAGAACTATTCCAGACGAGGAGGAAGGAAGGAGAGAGAAAAGCTCGCCATGTGCACACCTTGCAGCCGGCGGCTCAGCTCCTTGGTGAAGAGGACAACAGCCAACTTGCTCTGGCAGTAGGCCGCCTTGGTGTCATACTTTTTTGTCTTCCAATTCAAGTCATCAAAGTCTATGTGCCCAGCAACATGAGCCAGGGAGGACAAGTTGATGATGCGCGAAGGGGCCGAGGCCTTCAGCTTGTCCAGCAGCAAGTTTGTCAACAGAAAGTGACCTAGATGAAGGACGACAAGAAAACACTATCTTCTCACAATGGCTATTTTACTTTTTTAAGATATTTTTTATGTGTATGAGTGTTTTGTCTGCATGTGTATCTGTGCAAAACATGCATGCAGTGCCCATGGAGACCACAAGAGGGTGGTGGATCCCCTGAAACTGGAGTCAGAGATGGGACTCAAACCCAGGTCCTCTGCAAGAGCAGCCAGTCCTCTTAACCACTGAGCCACAATTTTAATTTTTCATTCCCAGCGGTAGCATAATCCTCCTCTTCCTCTATTATTCTCCCTTACCCACTTTATTATTCTGCTTGGAGTTGTTTTGTTTTTTTGAGGAGAAAAAAAACTTAGATTTACATTCAGCTGATTTTTCTTTTTTTTTTTCTTTTTTGGCTTTTTTTTTTTTTTACAAGACAGGATTTCTCTGTGTAGCCCTAGCTGTCCTAGAACTCAGTCTGTAAAGCAGGCTGGCCTTGAACTCAGATTTTTGTTTCCAATTGAACATGGACCACAGCACGTGGAGGGAAGAGCATCCTTCGGGAGCTTGTATCCTCCTTCCCCCACCTCAGGGATCAAACGCAGATCAGGCTGAGACAAGTCTCACTATGGAGCTCTGCCTGATGAGCCTAAGAACCCACTCAGTTGGTTAGACTAACCTTGAACTCCAGGCAATCCTCCTGCCTCTGCAAGGATTAAAGGTGGCAGCAATGGATATGAGGACAGGCTGACTGTGACACCTGTTGTTGATCTCAGCCAACCCATCAGGCTGGGCAGATACCCCATCCTCCCTCACTCCATGGACATCAGGAGCTGGGCACTTGGTTGAAAAGACCTTCTCCCTTCCATCAAGGGTGTATTAGTGGCTGTGCTCCCCCACTAGAGCCATGGTGGATGACACCAAGCCCAGTGTCTCAGTTACTATTCTATTGTTATGAAGAGATACCATGTCATCCCTTACAAAAGAAAGCACTTGCCTAGTTTTAGAGGGTTGGTCCATAGTAACCATGGTGGCGGGCAGGCATAGTATCATTATATCCTGGTCCACAGGCAGAGGAGGAAAGAGACAAAGCCCAATAACACACCGCCTCCAACAGGCCACAACTCTTAACTCTTCCCAAACAGTTCCACTACCTGGGAACCAAATATATGAGG
>NW_024582253.1:0-27207 GCF_903992535.2 Arvicola amphibius | reverse complement strand
GAAAGAGAGGAAGAAGAAGGAAGAGAAAGGAGTGGGGGGGAAGAGAAAAGAGAAAGAGAAGAAAAAAGAGGAAAGAAAAGCGAAAGAGAAGGAAGAGACAAAAGAGAAAGAGAGAACAGAGCCAGGGACGAGAAATGCTCTGCCCCTCTCTCCCTCTCCCTCTTCCTCTCCTCCCTCTCCCTCTCCCTCTCCCTCTCTCTCTCTCTCTCTCTCTCTCATCTGTCTGTCTCTGCTAGCTTTTTTTTTTTTTTATAGAACCCAGGCCCACCTACTTGGGGATGGTGCTACCTAAAATGGGCTGGATTCTCCCACATCAATTGTTTATGGAAACAATTCCTGGTGGACATGACCATACACCAATCTGTTATGGGCTATCCCTCAATAGTGTTCCTCAAGTGACTCCAGCTGTGTCAAGGTGACAGCAAAGACAAACTAGGAAAGAGTCCGAGCCCATTGTGCTAATGGGAGGGGACACAGCTTCTGAGATGTGGACCCGAGGGGAAAGAGGTTACGTCATTGGAGTTGGGCTCACAAAGGGGCTCTGAGACTCTGGTCTCCTTTCTGTCTTTGCAACCCAGACACTTTGAGGTGGACAGCCTCCCCTGCTAGGCCCCAAGGCAATTAGTCTACCTGATCATGTATTGAAAACTCGAAAACTATTAGACAAATGAACTTTACTTCTTTAAGTAGCGATTGTCTCAGATACTGTGTTGCAGTACTATAAAGTGGACTAACATGGAGTTTTATTCAGAGCATCTTAAGATGCCTCTACAACCAATTTGAGTCACAAAAGGCAACAGTAAATTATGCCCTAAAAGAGATTCTTTTTTTACCTTGAATGTTTGTGTGTGTATGTGTGTGTGCATGTATGTATGTGTAAGTGTGTGTGCATGTAATGAAGGGTACATATATGCACACACATGTCTGTGCAGCTGTTCTTACCTGTAATGTTTGTTTGTGTGTGTGTGTGTGTGCGCGCGCGCGCGTGCAATGAAGGGTACGTATATGCACGCACATGTCTGCGCAGTTGTTCTTACCTGTGATGTGGTGATGTGTGTGTGTGTGTTTATGCCAAGAAGGGTATGTATGTGCACGCACCTGTCTGTGCAACTGTTCTTACCTGTGTGGAAGACAGAGATTGTTATCGGGTGTCTTCCCTTGCTCAGGCTCCATCTTCTTCTTCTGAGATAGTGTCTTCCATTGAACCTGGAGATCACCATTTAAGCTAACTGGTTGACCTGCCTCTAGGTCCCAGTCTTGAGGTTACAGACACATGTGTCACAGCTCCTGGCTCTTCTATGGCCTCTGGGGATTGAACCCACAGCCTCATGCCTGGGCAGAAAGCACTTTCCCCAAGAAGTCTCATCTCCCTGGACTTGAGTTGAATTATCCTGGGGAAAAAACAGATGAGGAATCAGGCTAGACAGACCAGCAGCAAGCACTACTTTATGACATTTTGACCAAGTGTTGTTAGGCAGATAAAAAAGACCCCTATTAAAAACAATTTTCTGGAGAGACCAGCAATTAGAAGCACTTGTTGCTTTCCTAGAGAATCCAGGTTCGGGTCCTTGCACCCCAACGGAGCTTAAGAACCACCCCAAACTTCAGTTCTAGGGGTTCCGGCTCCCTCATTTGACCTCCACATACCTGCGGTGCACATTCATGCATGCAGACAGAATACTTGCATACATAAAATAAATAAATAAATCATAATTTGGCTTAAAATAAACCCACACAGAATTTTGAGGGTGGTTGTGTCATTGGTCAGTTTGGGGGGCAACACAAAATGTGGAATTTATTTTTGCGGTTAGTGACTAAGACACCTACCAGGGTAAGATTTTAGTGAGTGATTTCTTTGGACGAGGTGATTTTTTGACATGGACTCAAAAGGCACTTGGGATCACAGATTTAGGTGTTCAGATCCAAACGCTTGTGTTACAAGAACAATATCATGCACCGTCTTTTTTCTTTATTAAAATGGACCTTTCATAGATGCTGTAATTGATGTATCATTGACATACTAGTTCCTGCCTAGATTTGCATAAATTATAGCTCTCCATGAAATATGGTACCTATTGCAAAAGCAGAAGTGTTCCACGGGTCTGGTTCTTTGTGTGTGAGCGTGTGGGTGGGTGCTGGTGCCAGCATGCACGGGGCGTGTGTCATCATGTGTCATCGGAGGATGACCTTGGCTGGTGCTCCTCTGTTGCTTTCTGCCTTTTGTTTGACACAGGGTCTCGCTCTCACTGGTTAGGATTTCAGCAGGTAGAGCAGGTTAGTCGGCCCTAATAGCGTCCATGGTTCTTCCTCTCTCCGTCTCCCATCTTAAGCGTCTTTACATGGGCTCTAGGGACCCAAATTCAGTTCCTCAGACTTGGTGACATTTTACTGACTGAGCTCTTTCCCAGCCCGCAGGGATATATTTCTATGAGACTAGGACTTTGTGATATCTAATGGCTCCGCTTTATTATGATCAGGATTCTGTTTTTTAAAAAAAAGGCATCTAGGCAGGACACAGTGGGAATGGGTCAACTCTGCTACTCCAAAAGTAAAGCTTTAGCTAGGGTGGGTTAGCTGGATGGAGGTTTATGGGGAGCTCAGTGTGGGCTGTCAGCCTAGGGCCCCAGCTCTAAGCAGGGTGTCTGCCGGAAATGGCTTGAACACTCACAGTTTAGTGCCTAGCCTAAAACGGCAACAGCTGGGGCCAGTCTACTCCGCTCTGTCTAAATGCCCACTCCTTGTGACGGGTTTGCGTGTTGTCAGGTGGCAGTCTCACGCTGTTTTCGTGGTAGCTGCCTTCTAAGGAGGGATGAGTGGGAACCAGGCAATCAACGAGGCCTGTGCCCAGATCTGGTACAGTATGCCGTCCGCTCTATTCTGGTGGTTAAAAAAAATCACAGTGTCTGAGCAGAGTATAGGGAGGGAAGTGATAGGCGTTACCTCTCGAAGTGGGTGGTGAGTTTTTTTTTTTTTTAATCATAGAAATGCATGTGAACGGGAGCTAGTACGGCGTACGGCAGCCATCTTTAAAGAAGGCCATTGGCCCTCACCATGAATTCCAAAGTGGAGGCGCGTGACCGGAATGTGCCTCCCGGAGTGGTGATTGTTCTGGCTTCTGGTTCTAGTACCGTGGACAAGAAGCAACTGATAAGCTTGGAGAAGGGTAGCTTCAGCAAAGCCTTCCTCTTCCAGCAAGGCTGGAGCAGACTCTAGATAGAAGCCCACACATCTTGAACTGCAGTTGAGAACGGCTAGGTAAATGCTCTCCCCAAGGGGTAATGATGGCTTTAGGGACTATGGGGTTAGGTTTGCAACGACGACTTTCTTCGCCTTCTTCCAGAACCTTCCCCCAGCCATTGATAGGAGAATTTCCTGTAAATGATCTAACAGTGGCTATCTAGTGAGTTTTCAATCCTTTTGGAATCCAGCGTTGCGTGTTGAGGAAGCCTAGAGTCTGGAGTTTGATCTAGTTCAGATCTTGTTTTGGTCAAGTATTAAGTGTGTGACCTTAAGCAAGTGACACCCGAGAAGCTCACTTCTCCACTTGGAAAATTAGAATAGCAAATGTTCTTTACAATTCCCGGCAGATTTTTATAAGAATGAAACATTTGATAAACGTTAAATGCTTTCCCTCGGAAAATAGTTAGGAAATCTCACGGCTGCTAGAGTCTGCATGAAGATCTCGGATAGGAAATCTAGGGAAGGAAGCAGATGCTCTCTGTGGTGATTATTTCATTATCAGCTTGGCAGAAGTCAGAATCACACAAGAGACGGGCTCTGGGCGTGCCTGTAGGAATTGTCTTGATAACATTTACTGACGCAGGAAGACCTATCTTAGTTGTGCAGGGTCTGAGCTCTATAAGTGGAAGAGGGAGCTCAACCCTACCACTCTTGATCCCTTGCTCTCCGTCTCTTTACTGTGACTAGCTGGCTGGAGTTCCTGCTGCTGTGACCCCCGCCCCCTTCCCCTGCATGTTGGTGGATTGATAATAACAGAGGCAGTGACAGAATTAAGACCCCAGAGAATCTCGTCTTAGTGCTGTTGAGTTCTAATAGCATATCCTCAAAGATGGCAGCCAGTTTTTGGAAAATAAATCGTTTGTGCAAGGTGTATGTGCCTGTGCATTGCTGATCTTGTTAAGTATCTGTAATGCACACACATTTATGTAGAAGATGCTCTTTTAATTTATGACTGCCCTGTAAACTGTCTAGTTAGTTGGAAAGTCTTCATAGTTTGCGATGAAGAGTTTGTTATAAACTCTCCATCGTCCCTAGGTAGTTCCTAAGTGGTACACAACTTGTGAGAGCCCTCTGGCCTCTCCCTGTTCCTACTAATACTCTTGTTTAGTTCTCTGGAGCATGGTGTGGGTTTTTTTTTTTTTTTTTCGAGACAGGGTTTCCCTGTAGTTTCTAGAGCCTGTCCTGGAACTAGCTCTTGTGGACCAGGCTGGCCTTGAACTCACAGAGATCCGCCTGCCTCTGCCTCCCGAGTGCTGGGATTAAAGGCGTGCGCCACCACCGCCCGGCCCATGGTGTGGGTTTTAATGTCAGTCTTTCTGGAAACCCTCCACAGCAAAGGTGACTGAGTGTCGATCCTAAGATAACACTGTGACTTCTGTCTTGGGTGATCTAAAGAAGCCATCCGACCTGCTGCTGGTCCCCTATGGAGAGACACATGCTACCAGGAACAGAGAGGACTTCCAGAGAGTCAGGATCTGAGACCTTACCCACAACCACGTGAGTGGCCTGGAGGTATATCCACATCAGGCAAGGCCTCGGATGGGAGCACAGCCCTAGCTCAACCCAACCTCAGAAAAGGTGAGCGGAGGCATTCAGGTAGGCCAGACCTGGACTCCTGGCCAGCCAACACTGGGAGATGATACATGTCTGCTGCTCTGAAGGTAATTTGCTATGCAGTAACAGATAGTTAATACAGATGCCAGATAGAAGTTACCCATGAGGCATTGTTGAAGGATCGTTGGCAAGACTGCTCAACTAAACTGACTGCATCATGTGGCATGGACCTAGACTGTAGGTTTAGATGGCTTGATTGCCTAATTGCTGGGCAATCCGGACAAATCACTTACGTTCTGTGTGCCTTAGGCTCCTCAGCCATAACATAATGAGAATGATCAGCAGCTGCCTTGAAAGACAGTCACAGTAACGAAAGACCTTTCCACACCCTTACACGCTGGAGTAAATTTCCCTGTACCATCATTATCAGGAGGAGTTGTTACTGAACAAAGACCATTAATGACATCTGGATCAAGAAGTAAAAGAGAATGTGGACAAGACTCACCAAGGCCTTGAAGGCTGACTCACCTGTTTTGGAAAAGAGGATTCTTCTCTGAAGACTCAGGGGCAGACAAGGGCAAGGTTGAGAGTCAGTCCTCACTGAAACATGGCTTGCAGACCTTAGATAGTAATACCAGGAGACAGAAACTTTGTTTCTCAAAGAACGAATTCATCATTCAAGAGCACTCTATTGTAAAGCACGGTTCTTTGAGTATTTCTAGAAAATATCTGTTTTCTTGTTGCTCTGGAATAATCATTAAAATAGGCTGTTTAGTCACAGAAATTTCTAACAGCCTACCTTTGTGTGGGAGGTGTTTGGGCTGGTGCTCAAAGGGGGAAATGTCTGGTTGAGACACAAGAGGCAGCACGTGTTGAAAGCAGCGTGTGTTTGCCTAGGGAAAAGCGTGCTTTGCTTTCCGTGTGCTCAAAAGCCACTCATGGAAAAGAAACACGACGGCATCCCAGCACTCGGGAGGCGGAGGCAAGAGGATCTCTGTGAGTTCGAGGCCTGCCTAGTCTACAGAGTGAGTTCCAGACCAGCCGTGACAGTTGTAGCCAGACTGTCTCAAAACAAAACAAAACGCCTTCCTCAAAAACAAAAACAAGTCCCCCATAAAACAAAACAAAACAAAACAAAAACCCCACCAAATGAGCAATAACAACAACCACCAAGGAAATGAACTTGATATGGAGAGTGACCCTCTGGGCGCCAGCACAGCTGCTTCGAGACAAGATGATCAACAGTGTTCTTGGGTTGAGAAGTCTGTGCTGCTTAGTTTTTTTGTCAACTTGACCAAAGTCAGGGACATCTGAGGAGAGGGAACCACAATTGAGAGGATGCTTCCGTCGGATTGGCCAGTAGGCAACTCTTAATGTGGGAGGGTACCATCATGGACCTTAGGCATGCATGGACACCAAGGACACCAAGCCGCACTCCTCACGGCCTCTGCCTCAGTTCCTGCCTCTAGGTTCCTGCCCTGAGTTCCTGCTCTGACTTCTTTTCCTGGTGGACTACAAGCTGTAAAAGGAATAAGCTCTTTTCTCCCCAAGTTGCTTTTGGCCATGGTGTTTAGCACAGCAATAGAAAGCAACCGAGGCCCAAGGCCTAAATCACAGAGCATGCCCTGCTTTGGCATCCTGAAGTGCTGAGGTCCAGCAAGGCCTGAGAGATAATCAGGATGCCAATAGGCAACTTTCAGGGAAGCAACGATGGAGACCCCACTCGGACATGCAATATCTGTGCCTAGCACAGAGTTTGGAAGCACTCAGTTAGAAAAGACTGGATCTTGGGATGGCCCTGTGTGAACAGCAATCAATGAAGAAAGTTCTGGAAGGTAGTAAGTCACCATAAGGAAAATGTGTCCAAGTGACTTATATATTCTCATGATAACAATATGCTTCTCAAGAAAATCAAGATGTGATCATGTTTAGCTCCGAAGCGTCAGAATCCACACATCTGGGAATAGTAGACTTCAGTTTGCTCAGCCGAGGGGAAAAGCTAAGTCTTGCTGTGCAGTTGGATTGTGGGCTCTGGGAGAAGCAGGCAGTGTATGCACAACAATAGAAGTAGTAATTATATCCACATGTGCAAGACCAGAGAGGGTGGGGAACCCCAGCAGGTGTCAGGCGCTTGAACCAAGGTCCCCCTTCTTGTAACAGCTCTTCGTTTCAGACAAGTAATGTGCTTCAGATCCCTCACCTCTCACGGGCCCCCACACCACACCAACCATCTGAGTGAACCCCACCCCCCCACTACTGTTGCAGTACGGAGAACTGAGAGCAATATAGTATAAAATGGGGGAGTTTGGTATCTTGAGGGGTGGACTAGCCAAAGACAAATATCATCTCAATAACAATGAGCACATTTGGTAGTTGCAAAGTGTTGGCTCCTAAATATCTGTCTTCATGAAAAAGAAGCAGGACTCCCTGGATAAGTGGCTGGGTCCTTGGCTGGAGCAAAAAGATCCTGGAATGTCTTGAAATGTCAGAAAGTCAGGAAGTTCTAGGGCCAACCAGCTTTAGAGGATTCTAGGGGGCCTCACTTTGTGCTGAGTATGCAATGTTAGTAATGATGGATAAGGCTTATACCCTACTGAATAAAGAAAGAATACTGCACAGTCCCTCTGGGTGCAGACCGAACAGAGAAGAAAGGATAGCACATTTGTACAGCCAATGCAGAAGGAAGGCTGGGATAAACCTGTAGTACCAGACCTTAGCAATTACATAAAAAACCAGGTTGGAATAAACAGCCCACATATGTGTTAGGGGAAAGTCGGAGGAGCAGCAACATGATATTTATACAGTCTCAATGGGTCTTTGAAAAAGACACTTGTTGAGGGACTGGAGGGATGGTTCAGTGGTTAGTGCTTGCTGCCCTTGGAGGATCTCCTGAGTTCAGCCCTCCGTATTTGCATACCCACAGCCTTTTAACTCCAGTGCAGGGGATCTGATTCCTTTCTCTTGTCTCTGTGGCACAGGGTATTCATATGATGTGTATACATACATTCATACTCTCGCACATAAGATAAGTAGATTTATTTTGTCATTGTTGTTGTTTACGAGACAGGGTTTCATATGTGGCCCTGGCTGTTTCTAGAACTCCCTCTGTAGACCTCTGTAGCTCCGCCTGCATCTGACTCCAGGAGTGCTGGCTTTAGAGTATCTTTTCCAAAAAGATACTTTAGGGGCTGCAAAGATGTGGATGGCTTTTGTGAAGGCCCCAAGTTTATTCCTAGATTTCGTGCTAGACAACTCCCAACTGCCTGTTAGCTCAAGCTCTAGGGACTCTGAACCCCTTTTCTGGGCTCCGTGGGCACCTGCACTTCGATGCACATATCCACATAGGGACACTCTCACTTCCACACGATCAAAAAGAAACTTGAAGAAGATGCTGGCTATTTACAAAGGGTAAAATAACAAATAGTAGATTTTAAAAGTTTAGGGAAAAAGGTTCGGCGTATGTAGAGATAACAGAACCCTAACTATTCTGGAATCTGGGTGAAGATATGTATTTTTTTTGTACTATTCTTGCAGCTTTGTCTGAAACTATGCTGAAACGAATCATAATAAAGGCAGAAATGTAAAGCAAAAAGCATCGTCTCAAGTGGGCTTTCTGTCTTCCTTTTGTTTTCCGAACGCTGCCATTACTCAGGCCCAGGCCTGGAGAACAGAGTGAGGAGTGTGGCAATTTGAGGCTTAGAGAACATCGTTAACATCCAGGCAAGAAAATCACAGGTCTCGCCAGGCAGTGGGTGCCTGGGAAATTCTGAGGGCACAGAGTGGAGCTCCATCTGAGGTCCCTCCACGGATGGTGGGTTGAAGTCCAAAGAGCACCTGGAGTCTGTGAACCATGCTGAATGTAAAAAACAAAATCTGTCCCCCCCCCCCCGGATTCTTTTCTCAGGCAGGCAATAAAGCAGGACCTGGTTCCCATTCTACACTTGGGAAACCCAAGCTCAGTGCCCAAGGTTGACTTTCAGTCAGACGGAAAGTGTGTGCTTTTTTTTTTCTTTTGTGACTTCTGTGATTTTAAACTATCTGAAAGCCATCAGCAAACAGTTTATTGACACCTCCACATCATCTGAGTATTTTTTATAAGTCAATGTCTTTAAGAAGGGTAGTCGAAAGCCTAGATGTTCCTTAGAAGTCATGAATGGAGAGGCAATGTGGTGGGTAAAGGTGCCTGCTGCCACGCCTGATGACCCAAATTTAGGCTACACAATTCACACCTGTGTGGTGAGCACAAGCTGTCTTCTGTTTGCCCCTGTAACTTCCTCTTCCCTGCTCATTCACACAAAATAAATAAATGTGATTTAAATTAAAAAAAAAAAAAAACAACGAATGGGATTCACCTCTCCGGGCTTCCTCAGCCTTTTGAGTTAGACCCTAGGAGTGGTGCCTAATTACCATTTTTTTTTTAAAAAAACGTGCGTGCTCGTGTGTGTGTGTGTGTGTGTGTGTGTGTGTGTGTGTTTTCGCGCCTGCGCTGGCTGTCAGAGAGTTAGTTCTCTCCTCCCACCATGTAGGTTCCCGGGATAAAACTCAAACAGTCTGACTTGGCAGCAAACGCCTTTATCTGCTGAGCCATCTCGTGGCCACTCTCTGGCTTTTAGAGGGTTCCTGGTGATCTTGATGCACGCTCAAGTTGGACAATCACTACATTCTATCGCTTCTTACGGCAATCGCCTCTTTAGAGAGGACTGCAAATCAAAACTTTGCGTAGAAACGAGGTTAAAGTTTGTCAAAAGGCGTACTAATTACCGTTCCTACTGCATAGCTAGCTAACCCCAGGAATTGCTGGATTTCTTCCAGGATAGGCTCGCACACAGGCTGGAGACAGAAGAGGGAAGGGTCCACGGGAGTTGGGAGGAGGGACTGACGGCAATTTTTCATGGTTGACTAGATTTTTGAAACAGCAACTTCCAAGGGTACTTTAACCAGGCAGCAGCAAATCCACTTGTTTCTGAGGGGAGGTGGGAGGTGGGGGCGGGGGTGGAGCGTGGGGCGGAGCGACATTCGCAGCTCCGGAATCGGTGCCTTCCAAGTGGCGCCGCTCGTTCCCCCCCCCCCCCCCCCCCCCCCCGCCACCTCCGGATCTGCCCGGACCCGGGCGCTTAAACTCTACTCTCCAGCCAACCTCGCCACCTCCACGGTCTCCGGTACCGACCTCCTTGGACTCCTCCGGCCGGATCCGGCCAAGGGAATACCCCGGATCGCGGCAAACTGCCCGCCCCCTCGACACCCTTCCTCCGGGTGTCCGCCCCCGCTGCGGCTGCCGGGTGCCAAGGGAAGCTAAGGTGCCGCGGCTGGAAAATGATCGGTGCCTGGAGGGTGGCCTGGAGCTGCAGGTAACTGGCGCGGGACCTCGAGGGCAGCGAGCTCAGCGTCGCTGTCCCTTCCCTGCACTCCCGCGCGCGGACCTGCTGCGCCCTCGCGCGGGCTGCGCCTCGGGGACAGCGGTGCTCCCTCGGGGCGCGGCGGGCGGGGAAAGGCGCGGACCCCCAACCCTGGGCGACACCCCGACGCTCTCCGCTCTTCCCACAGCCACCGCCCGGTGCCGGATCCCTCCAGCGGCGCGAAGCGGCTGCCCCAGTGAGCGCGGTCCGCGCGGCAGATGCCTGGTAAGATGGAAAAGTTTCTGCAGATCGCGCCGCACTCCTTGGCCATCATCCTGGGCCCGGCGGACAGCCCCGCTGAGGAGAAGCCCGGGGCCGTTCAGCCTTCACCCCCGGCCCGGACCCAACCCCGGCAGCTCGCCCGACACCACATCGGCTACGAGATCTTCGCCGATTTCAAAGCGGAGAACATGCAACACTTCTGGAACAAGAAGGTCACCGCTGCGGTGGCCGAGACTTTCTTTTTGGGCTGGATCGACGAGCAGGTCCTGCTGATTCAGGGCAAGGAGGAGCATCTTGAGGCGCTGCGCGAGGGCTGGACACGCAGGGCGCTGCGACCCCCCTCTGGCTTCCAGATCCGCTGTCTAGGTGAGTGCAGCTGCCCCGTCGGGCTGTGGGGTCCACACCCTGCCCCGACTCCGTTGGGTTCTGAACCGGCAATTAGATGCGAGTTCTCGGGGTCTCTGGATCTTCGTGCACATCTCGGTCAGGAAGGGGTCCGCGGCGCTCGGGGAACGCGGGATCGGGAAACTTCTGGGCACTTTAGCCACCCACGTCACGGGCGGCCTGCGGAACCTCTAGGCGGCGTCGGTGGCGCGCCCCGCGGGGCGGTGCCTGGGGCTGGCCAGGTAGGCGGTGCGCGCGGGTCCGGGCTTTGAGTGTCAGCTTTTCCGCGCCTCGCGGGCCTGGGGTGTGCGAGCCAGGCCGAAGGAAGGTGCGGAGAGTCGGGATTCCGGTCGCACCGGGTCTGAGCGGCGGGTCCTTCAGCTGCGCCCTCGGTCCCCGCGACATCCCTTCCCCGAGTGGCGAGTGGCGACCTCAAGGGGTGGGGGCGTCGCTCAGCTCAGGTGTGTTGGCGCCGTTCTCATCCTACCGCATTTCCATACCAGACAAAAGGTACATTTCTTCTTAATGCTTCGCTTGTGGTGCAGCTTCCAAAGAGCATCGTGTGATTGAAGGCGGAGGGGAAAAAAAAGACAGCGGAGAGGGGCCAGGGAAAAACTTTGATTTTTTTCGTTTGTTGGTGGCGAAGGTGAAAAGAAAACAGAGAGCGGAGGTAGCTGGAGAGGGTTTTCGTGATCGCCACTTAACGTTGCCTTGACTTGTATTTTTTTATTTCACTGCTACTTAACGTGTTTTTCTTAATCCTGGCAACCTCGTGCTTAGAATACTTTTTAGTTTCGGACCTTGGGCCCAGTGGCTACGAGCAAACACAGCACATAGCGATGTTTTATGAAACGATTTGACGAAGAAAGCATTCTTTCTAGTTCCAGGGCTTAAAAATTCTTTTATGACATTTTGGGAAGAGGTCAAAAGTTCAAACTGTAAAAGCGTGTAAAGCAGCCTTGTTGGGTCCCTGAGCCTCCCGTGAAGGCGTAGCTTTTACCTGCTAATGTGTTTTCTAGGCGGATGGTAAATTTATAACATTTCCATTTTGCTGTGTGTTGTCTATTTTTCCGTAGCAGAGATTCGTTTTTGCAAAGACTCCTTTGAATTGAGTAGATAAAAAGCTGGTAAAAAGCCTGCTTCTAGCCGCTTCTCAAAGGTCTCTCTCTCTGCCCCCTCCCTGTCCAGCCCCTATAATTATGGTGCCTGCCTTACTAAAGAGGCCAAGATTAACGCCTCTGAAGACTGGCCTGCCTGCAGGATTTGAACATTTGGTCGAGAATCCTCGTCCTGTGTTTGTGCTCCTTCAAGACTTTTCTACAGTATTTCCATAGTTTTCTTTGAAACTCGACCGCAGGCTTTTGTTTTTTAATTTGGGAAATTTCATCTATGGACAATTACAATTATTGTATTACAGTGCAATGTAAAAATAATGGCTTGAACCTCATGTACCCATCACATAACTCGTAGGAGTTTAACATCGGCCTCTGGATTCTTGTTTCATCTGAACCTCTTCCACTCCACTATTACAGCTATCTCATGCATGGCAACATAGTTTCATTTGTAAACATTTCAGTATGTTCGTTTTTTTTTTGTTTGTTTTATGTGTGTTTACAAACAAGAATTAGTGATCTGTCATATTAAGCAAAGAGAAGCATTTTGGCAACTTCGAAAGATTCCAAATTCATTACTGAAGTTGCTTGATTACTGTCTTAACCTGATCAAATGGCCACCTGTCACAGGCTGAGCGCCCCCTGATGGGAGTCTGCCATGGCTATTGCAGGACAGGGTCGTGGGAGGGAGGAAACAAGACGCTTCCTCTTAAACGTGAGGCATCAGAAAAAAGGAAGGGTGGTACCTGCTTGTGGTGGCACCTGCCTTTTGAACTGTCTGGGCGGTCACAGTCTTTGCTGACACTTCACTTTCTCTTCATTAAGTGCGGTTACAGTGATGAATTGCTGGAAGATTCTTATGTTCTGTAAAATTCTCTAATGGAATTTCAGTGCCGGTGGGAGGGCCTCATTTTCTTGGCGCTCCTGGAGACCGACTCACACACACATTCCCAACCACAGTGTTACTGTTGACAAACCAAAATACAGAAAATACAAAGAATCACATAATAAGCGGATGTCCAGAGACAGCCCAGCTGAAACTTTGCTTTGAAAATGTTTGATTGACACCTAGGAACACCCCAGGATTTACCTAATTTATGCTCAAGAGTAGGAAGCAACCACTGTTTCTGATACTTCAGTTTAGTAACACATTTCTTGGTTTATATTTTAATGCTAATCCATGCCTTGCAGCCATCTTCCAGCTGGTCTTGAACTTGCTCTTGAGCACCTACCAGACACTTTCACGCTCCTTTGTGATCTTCGTTAATTACTTTATGGATGCCGCGGGCCAGCCATAGGACCAGGGACACCAATGAGCATTGCAGGAAGTCTTACATTCCTTCTTGCTGAACTTGAACTAACCAGGACTCTGAAATAAAGACAGCCAAATGCTGGCTCACATTTTTGTATTCTTATGGTAGATAATGACATCCACACAAGGGATCATTTTCTAGATGGTCCCCTAGATCCCACCAGGGACGGTGAACTTGTCGTGAACTTGTTCTCTCAGGTTCTCCCAGTAAGGAATAGAAAGGAAGGCTTTGTTTCCTCGTGTCACCTGTACTATCTCCTGGGGATGTGCCCCCCGACCCCCCAGCCCAGAGAAGAGGCTGCAAAGACTTTACCCAGGAGCCTTTGTCTGTCTGTGTTGCACTACAGTTGAGGCTAGCCCATTCGTTCACATTTTATTTCGTAGCTTCCTGGAAAGAAGTGGGGAATGTCCGCATCGGAACACGCAAGCGTTTTTTGGTGTCTGTAATTCCAAAAGTACATGGTTCTAACCAGCTGTCAAACTTTCCGGTGAGGGTTGGACACCAAAGTGGTGATTATGGGATCAGCCAAGAAGGAGGGAATTAGGCAACTCAAAGGGCAAGCCGTTTTAATTTGGCATATGCAAATCCGCCACTTAGAAATAACCTGCTAGTATCTCCTTAGAAATATCCTATGGAGCGCAAATAGAGTCAAAGGTCACCTTTTACTTCTCGGGTGCCCTCCCAAGGTGATGTCCATGTAGGTGCGGGAAGCTAGTAATTATTTTTAACTGACTGAGAATTTCAAACATGCATACCAGGTCTTAAAATTGTTCTGTAAAACATGTTCCATTAAGTCCCGTACATGTTTACTGGGGTTTTCCAGTGCCAATCTCTTGTCATTTCCTGAAGATACAAGGACTGATAAGGCAGGCAGTTTGGGGCTTGGGGTTCTGACTGGGGGAACCGAGCATTGTAGGTGCTTTGAGGGCTTTTGTTGTGTGTGTTGGGTGAGCAAGAAGTGGCATCTGCCTTGCAAGCAGGCACGAGAGAGCTCCTGGGGCGTGAGGAGCCTGGCTAGGCAAACCTCAGAGTAGCAGGCTGGGAGCACCAGCTCTGGGACTGCAGAGTTCAAGTCCTGTTTGGAAGTGTGTGGAGCTCAGCGAAGAGCGTAAAACACGGGAAAGGTGATCAAGGACCATGCTTGAAAAATTGGACGGAACCGGGGGTGGGGGCTTTATGCAGAGCTGGTGTGACACCATTTGATGTATATCATCATCATTATTATTTGTTTCCAAGAGGTTTCTCTGTGTAGCCTTGGCTGTCTTGGAACTCGCTCTGTAGACCAGGCTGGCCTCGAACTCACAGAGAGTTCCTGTCTCTGTGCTGAGATTAAAGTCATGTGGTACCACCGCAGACTTGGTATGTGTTTTAATAAGGTTTCTAGGGGCAGAGAAGGTGACAGATGGGACTGGAGGGCACAAGAGATACAAATCCCTTGAAGCAGTCTTGGGGAGAAATGGGTCTCAAATTAGACTATTTCTCTTACACTTAATCCCCCCCCCCCCAGAATCGTTGCCCTCGGGTTTTGCCATCTGTCTGCTGGAGTCCAGGGACCCTTCTGCCTTTTTGTGGCCACACATTTGTTGCAACTCCTCCTCCGTGCTGGGCCCTTGGGTTTCGCTAACTTCATGTCCCAGGGAGGCTGGGTTGCCATCTCTGTCCTCACCAGTGACTTTTTACACTGCCCCATGTGATCCTTAGATATTCAAATAGTGGAGACCAACTATACGTTTAAGACCTAAATACACATTGTAGAGTGTAGTTAAGGATAGTCCTTTGAATCAAAAAAAAATGTTTAGAGTGTGTAGGCATTAAGATTTTATTTCGTTTGGAAATTTTTAATTGGTGATCTAGGAAAGATATTCTTTCCTCCCTCCTTCTTTTATAAACCTGCTTTTTATACAGCCCGGGCTAGCCTCAGACTTGTTAATGTAGCCAACCATGGCCTTGAATTACTTGACCATTTTCTTTCCACATCTGAGGGCTGAGATTATAGGTTTGCAAGACCACCCTTGGTCTAAGAGTTGCTTTCTTAAAGAGGCTTCTTCAAGGAGTAAATTATCAAGACAGAGCGTTTAAAAAAATTGCAGGGGGCTGGAGAGATGGCTCAGAGGTTAAGAGCATTGCCTGCTCTTCCAAAGGTCCTGGGTTCAATTCCCAGCAACCACATGATGGCTCACAAGCATCTGTGATGGGGTCTGGTGCCCTCTTCTGGCCTGCAGGCATGCACACAGACAGAATATTGTATATATAATAAATAAATATTTAGAAAAAAAATTGCATACTCCAAAACCCTTGTACTCTCAAAAGCAAAAAATCAGAGCAACTCACAGCTCAAGTGTTTTAGATCCACTTAAAACTGTTTAATTAATTGACGCCCAACTTAATGGCTTGAATTCCTTGCTTTAAAACTTTTTTGGTTCATCCAGCAACTGGGATACACTTTCTAGGTGCTTTCTGAGCCAAAGAGTAGAGAACGAATCATTCCCAGTCAGTTCTAGTCTAGTGGGCCCACAGACATCCAAAAATTTAAAGGAAAGAAATACACATTTAGTTTTTGTTTTTGCTGTTTTAATGATTGAACCCTGGGCCTTGTGCACACTTGGTGAGCATTTTGCCACTGAGTCATATTCCCAGCCCCTGAGATATGAATAAGGTAATTGATAGTGCTGGGAACTGGCCCCAGGCAGCTAAAGTGCATGTGCAGAAAGTCTCTGCTATGGTGTCCCATTTGGGGGGACATTTGGATGGTGAGGCAGGTGCTAGCAGTTGTGCCAGGGTTACATGTTTAAGTTAGCTTGAAGCTCTTGAGGAAGAGAAGCGAAGTTGGCCAAGGCTAACTCAGTGGAGCCTTGCAGGCTTTGACAGCTGCAGCGGAGGGCTATGATCATTTAAATATAGAGTGCTGGATTAGCCTGGTAGAAGAATCCAGAAGAGTTCCAGATGTGGGCTTCTTTCCTGAAGACGTTTGCCTGTGATAGTAAAACCTCAGGATTAGTCTAAGCAGGGAGTGGTGGTGCACTTAGGCCTTCATTAGTGTCCAGTCAGCCATAAAAAAACATTTTTGTGAATCACCTCACTCTCGCTCCCTGGCACTTTCAGCAAAGGTGTGGCCGTTTCTATACAAGAAAGTATTTAGAGCAAGGTCCTGAGCTCGTCGGCCGCGCCTAGAATCACGGAGAGGCTTCCTAGTCTTAGACATCCCACTGTCTACTCTGTTTCCCTGTTATCACTCCATTGTTTATTTATTCTCTCAAGCATGTGTTTGTCTCTGTGTGAATTTGTTTTGATTTTGGGAAAGAAGCTGTATGGAGCGAGGGATTTGTTGGTCATCATTACGGTCATTTAAGGTAGTGGTTCTCAAACTGTGGGTCGCGACCCTTTGGGGGGGCACATACCAGATATCCCACACAATAGACATTTACATTAAGATTTATAACAACAGCAAAGTTACAGTTATGAAGTAGCAAAGAAATAATTTTATGGTTGGGGATCACCACTAGATAGGTAGAAGCTGTGTTCAAGGGCGGCAGCGTTAGGAAGGTTGAGAACCACCCCAATGTAAGGGAACATAAAATGGAAAGGCTGTCTGGGTGCTGTGGAGGGGAGAAGGTGGGAGTGGTGGGAGCACGCGCTTAGGGGGGGGGGGGCTGAAAAGCAGCCATGACTGAAGATGATAGAGGAGGAGGAAAAAGTGGGCAGGGGACACCTGCCAGCAGTAGACCCGCACAGGTCATGTGACATTGCGGGACGACTTCAGGTTGGAAGGGTCTTCTCTTGAGTCCAGTCCTTTCCTTTGGATTCTCACAGCCTTTCTAACCAAGTTCATCCCTTGGTATCCTCATGGGATAGTCTCCGGGGAAGCAGAGACAAGAGGACACTAGGGCTCCATGACCATCCAGCCTAGAAGAATTGGTGAGCCTCGGGTCCCAGTGAGAGATCTTGTCTCAAGAAATAAGGTAGATAGAAATAAGGAGGAGCAGTTGGGCGGTAGTGGTGCATGCCTTTAATCCCAGCACTCAGGAGAAAGAGGCAGGCAGATCGCTGTGAGTTCGAGGCCAGCCTGGTCTACAGAGCGAGTTCCAGGACAGCCAGGGCTATGCAGAAACCCTGTTTCAAAAAACAAACAAGCAAACAAACAAAACAAAAAAGGAGGAATGACATCTCAGCTTGTCCTCTGGCTTCTATATACATGTGCACACACACATACCTGTTCGCACACACAGCATATATACACCAGACATTCTTCATCTGATTGGTTACGCTAACACTGACCCTGAAGTTGTATTGGACTGACAGTATTTATCAAGACTCAGGATTCACCTTGACTCTTTCTCCAAGGAATCTTCTTGCCTTGTAGATTGTGATGGGAATCATTCCCATCACACGTCATTCCCCCTTGGGCTGGATAACACTCACAAGCCCTGAAAAGCTTGCCAACTTCGGAGTTAATATGGAACTTGGTGTCATTTTTTTTTTTTTTTTTTCGTTGTGGAAAATCTGCAAGCAGTGTAATTTGGCTGGGTTGGTTTCCTATCACCAGTGCCTGGTTATTAATTTATTAAAACATGCTGGTTTAAGAGAAAGTCTTTAATTGTTAACCATGAAACAGTAACATGGAAACATGGAAGGCGACCTTAGGAACCATGTCTGACCCCCAGATAACGTCAGCTCCTCTTGCATCTTTCTCTGTCGTCTACATTTCCTCTCCTGTGGGAAAAGGAATATTCTAGAAGATAGGCTTTACACCATTTCTGTCTTCATTTTATTCAGTGGACATGAGAGGACGGAAAATTATTTAAAGAAATGGATGATCAGGGCTCCGGCTAAACCCCTGTCACAGGGTTCTTGCTGAACACAGGTCAGGGTTGTTGGACTCACCTGGGCACGGTAAAGGAAGAGAGCCCAATTGGCTGTTTAGGATGAGGTTTCTGCTAAACTAATTTAGTTGAGGTCTTTGCGGAAACCAGGTTATACAAGGAAATGCACAGGCTAAGAAAACTGAGCACGGATCAGGGCTCACAGGTCAGGGAGGGGCACTGGAGGGCACAGGAGCAGAGGTAGCCATTTGATGGGAGACCCCATGAGTGCTCTTTGAAAATCGGGACTGTTTTTGTTTGTTTGGCCAGTTCGTACCATATAAACTGTTCATGCTTGGGTATCTTAGTTGCAGGGGTCGCAAGCACTTGGGTAAGCAGGATGCTGGGTCTAATTTCTGACTCACACTGGTTGTAAAGCCAGAAGCCCCTCCCCCCCCCCAGGGAAATCTAGAGGCTTTTAGGTGAGGTAACCCCAGCTTCTAGGTTCAGGCCTGAGGTACGGGGTGGCTCGCTGTCACTCTGGTTGGGAAGTGTTTGTTCTTGTTCTTTTTTTCCTTTTAACTTTTCCTTCACCACCTATAGAACTAACTGTAGAGATTGGAAATGACTCTAAATCAAGAAGGCAATGAAGACAGGAAAGCCGTGTCTGTGACAGGCAAATCTTAGGCTTGAAGAGCTCCATGGAGCTATAGTCACGTGGCTAGCCATGATATTAACCCAGCTATAGATGACAGATTAATTAGATACCCTTTCTGTGGAGTCTTTAGTTGATGGATTTCTTCTCCGCCCATTTCCCACTAAGAGCCAGGCACGATGGTGCACGCTTTTAATTCTAGCACTCTGGAGGCAGGGGCTTTAGGATCTCTGTGAGTTCTAGGCCAGGTTGGTCTACCCAATGAGTTCTAGGACAACCAGCCAGGCCTCTGTAGAGAGACCCTGTCTCAGCAAACAAACAAACAAACAAACAAACAAATAACCTAAGTATATCCAGTAAGTTTCTTTGGGTGAGACATAGCTCAGGAAACACCAAGATTCTTAAAATAATGTGAACTTGTCTTCAGAAGCATGCCATTTCCCACAGTGTGGCTGGAAGGAAGGGAGACTTACCTTTCTAAGCTCCAGCTCTGTGCCATTCTGTTGGTAGAGAAGATGTAGAAGCAGGGTTAGCCAGCAAACTTAGTGCAGCATGAATAAGTCATACCTGAAACTTACACACTCAAATCTATTGGTTGATAAAGTCCTATTTGTGTATGACACCTTTTAAAATGTCAGCTGGAAGGATTTCAGGTTACAACAAAAACCGTTGCGTGTGGCGCTTTAAAACAAACTTGCTCCCTTCTGTTACAGTTTCTGAGAGTTTTAACAGTAGAAGATCACTTACAGGCCAATAGGCTGGGATTGAGGGTGTTTCTAGAGAGCAGTTGAATATGAATTGTGCTGTTCATACTTGTTGGACCAGCTTCTCTCTGAGGACGTGAGTCTACACTGGCCAACTGAGGGTCAAGAGCGTGACCTGCTCAAAAAGTGCTTTTGTTTTCAAGGAAGAGATTTCAAGTCCAACTGTGCCAAGTGGGAGAATGTTAGTATTCTTCTCACCAGCGCTGATGACTTCAACATGAGTTCTGGTGAATGAAGTTAGTTCCTTGTGACACTGGGAAGATATTTAGCTTTCTAAGTAGGGCGGTCTTTGTGCTGACTTTGCCCGAATGCCAAAAGAGATTATTCAGGCATTTCAATTCAGATATTGCCCTCTCCAGTCATAAAGTTTGAAGATGATATGTCAATTATTTTATGTTTACCAATTCTTTTCAAGCTTATGTAGCCCTTGTCTTCTGCTTGCTTCTACTGGAAGGTGTTTTCCCATCAGACTATAGCTATTTCGAAGGCAGAGACTCCAAGCTTTGGTTTGTATTTTTTGAATCCAGTTTTCTGTGGTAATGCAGAAAATTTACCACTACATAGATGCTCTTAAAAGTATTGTTAATACTAAGCAGATGCCGGTGGCAGCCCCAAACTGCGATTCTTAGCTTGAAGATGTGAAAAGTGGGTAGAGATGAAATAACTCTGTTACCTTAATGCACTGGCAGTGATATTGTAAACATATATTTTTTCAAAAGCGTCTTGGCAACATATGTTAAAAAGCCATCCGGATGTTCACATGGTTTGATATGGTAACTCTATCTCCGGGACCAGATAGAATAATAATCTGTACTATAAAGGCCTTTGTGGGGAGGCTACTCATTACACAGTTTACACGAGTGAACACTCGGCAGGATATCAGTAACATTGTTTCCTTATATTGGGTAGAATAAATACTATGTAGTCACTGAAAAAGGTCTTTGAAGCTCCTGTAATCCCAGGACTCTGGAGGCAGAGGCAGGGGAACTGTGAGACAGAGCTCAGCCTGGGCAACGTAGTGAGTTCAAGACCACTCTGGGCTGCATAGCAAGACACTGTCTCAAAAAATGTTTTGAAGCAACATGGAAAGAAACTTAGGATGTGTGATGTTCCTTGAGATGCATTTACTATTTGACAGCTGTTTCAATCAGAGCTAAACGTACATCAGGCACATAGGGCTGAATTGGGAAAATAACAATATTCTTGTGCACTGGTTACTATATTTTGAGCCATGTGCCAGGTGTCTTTTCTTGGGTGAAATACCTGAGCTGGAGGGTAACCTTGTCCAATCATATTATGTGTGTATGTGCATGTGTGCACACACACGTGCCATGCCACGGTGCACATGTGGAGGTCAGAGGACCACTTGTAGGGATCTGTTCCCTCCCTCTACAACGTGAGTACCAGGAGTTGAACCTGAGTTGTCGGGCTTGTCAGCCTTTGCCAGCTGAGCTATCTCAGTAGCCCTATGCTGCTGCTGCTTCTCCTCCCCCTCCTCTTCCTCCTTCTCCTTTCTCTTCCTTTTCATCCTCGCCTTCCTTCCTCCTCCCCCCTTATTTTTTGAGATAGGATTTCTCTTTGTAGACCAGGCTGGCCTTGAACGCAGAGATCTGCCCGCCTCTGCCTCCCAAGTGCTGGGACTCAAGGCGTGTGCCACCACTGCCTAGCTCATCTTGCTTCATTTAAACAATCTACACGAAGGTACACAGGTGGAGGAAATTCAAAAGAGACTTAAATTTGGCAAAATGCTGCAAAACATGTTGTTCTAACGGTTACTGTGAGCAGCGTATCTTAAATCTGCCTGTATTATGATACAGCTTTAGAAATTTAGACCTGAGGTATAGTTTGTAAGTTACATGGCGTTGAAATTATGTCTTGCTGGCCGGTGGTGGCACACGCCTTTAATCCCAGCACTCGGGAGGCAGAGGTAGGCGGATCTCTGTGAGTTCGAGGCCAGCCTGGTCTACAAGAGCTAGTTCCAGGACAGGCTCCAAAGCTCCAGAGAAACCCTGCCTCGAAAAAAAAAAAAAAGAAATTATGTCTTAATTAAAAATAAAATATTGGGTAGTTAAGGAAAGTCGGATGGACTAGTCTGTGTATCCCTTCGGCAAGCATGCTTTATCATTGTGGTCACCGAATGGTTTTTAAGGCGGAAGGTTTCTTTCTCATAGTTGAGGGGAAAGGGTATGTAGAGACAACAGTTACAGGACATCATGGCACTTGCTATTAATGTTGAGCCACATGACATTCGCTGTGCGTGTAAACACAAGGTCTCTCTCAACCTGCTGGGTCTCCCTCGGTGGGAGTAAAGATGTGGAGCCTTCAGGAGAATAGGAAGGACACTGAACAGTTTCTGTTTGCCGGGAGAAAACAGAAGATATAAAAGTTACACAATTCGTATGTGTACATTCTGTAAATAAAGCCATCAGAAACATAATCCTATTGTATATCCTCGGACTTATGATCAACATTTTGCTGAATTGACTGGATGCCTGGAGCATCATTGGTCTCTAGTATTCAACATCAGCATCTTCCTGGGTCTGGTCAAATAAACATCAGAGTTACTTGAGAAAATCTGGATGAAACTCAGCAATTTCACGAGGTTTATGTCACACATGGATTCTTGAGTGTGTATTGGAATGGATGCATGAACACTATTTATTTTGAGAGGTTTACCAACGGGCTGGTGAGATGGCTCAGGGCTAAGGGCACTTATGCACCCAGCCTCATGACTTGAGAGGTGGATCATTGTAACCCACATTGTCGAGGGAAAGAACCGGTTCCTATCAGTTGTTTTCTGACCTCTACATGTTCCATAACATATGTCCCCCCCCGCCAAAAAAAATGTGGGAAAAAAACTGAACAATGGTACTGTTTATCTTTGATTATAGAAACCTTATCAGCAGGCTGTGGGTATTGTTTAGTAGTAATGTACTTGCCGAGCAAGGCTTGCAACCCTTAGTTGAGTGTGGTACATTGCCCAAAAAAAAAAAAAAAAAAAATCAACAGCAAAAAATATTTTAAAAATGTATTAAAAATGGTGCTATTTTTCCTAAAAATTCATTTTCCTTCTGTATATGAAATCAAATGGAATTAAGACACATTACCAGAAATCTATACAATCTGTGAAGGTTTTATAATACATTATTCCTTAATTGAAAAGATTAAAATGTCCCCATTAAGATAGACTCATGAGGGGCTTTCAGAGATGGCTCCATGGATAAAGCATTTGCCATGCAATCATGAGGAGCCTAGACCTTCCACATAAAAAGCTGGGCCGGGATGACAGCCCACCTGTGATTCCAGGAGGCAGCGACAGGGGACCCTCGTGGCAAGCTGGCTACCTAGACTAGATGAACTAGTCAGCCTGTGTTTAGTGAGAGACCTTATCTAAATATATAATATGGATAGTGAGAAAAGTACCCAATGTTAATCTCTGGTCTGCATGTGCAAGAGCACCCAAATACATGTGAACCTCCACAGATTCAAACACACATACACATGCTTGCACACACCACACACATGTCACAAAACTGACATTTTTACACAAGGAAGAAATTCTAATGATAGTGCTGGATATTAGGTAAACGGATTGAGGTAGTCTGGCGTGCACAGACGGGCTTGTTTTCTTTGAAAATCAAATAATTTGGAGGCAGAAAAGAAGTGTTATCAGAAATCCTGGGAGCCCGAGCAGAGACATCATATGACACCTGAGAAATCAAGGTCCTCTCTTTGGGGGGTTCTGATCCTCATTGATAAAATAGCTTAAAGATGAAAGGTTGAGGACAAAGAATGGACCCAAACAGAAGCACGAAAATAATTGCTTAGAGTTTAAAAAGGAAACTTCAGGGCAGGCAGGCTGTGAACTCCCCAGCTGCCTGGACAGAAGGGGCACTAAAGCTACGCTGCTCGGGATGAAGCTGCCTGCAGGTCAGCCGCCTGGTGGCAGGCATCCACATGCCCACACTGGGAAGCAGAGCTCCATAAACGGAGCAAGGAAGCCCAGAGTGTTAATTACCAAGTTTAAAAGCATATTAAAGGCTCTAGCCAGCATCCAAAAGTAAAAGATGGAAGAGAAGAAACAGAAATAGTTATGTCATTCTGAGTCAGGCCTCAGAAAGATGGGCAGACCCAGCAGAATCTCTTATTAGCTCAGCTGGTAAGGACTGCTCGGGCAGGGGTTTGTGTGTGGGGAGTTCTGGGAAGGAAAATCACATTGCCTTAAGATGAACCCCCTTCACCCCTCAGGCGGTGGTCCCTAGTTAGGTCCCTGACCTGCCGTGCCATGTCTGCAAGGAAGGAGACAAGGGCATGCTCTCACCCAGAGGTGAGTTCCATTCTCACAGGCTGACTGGGCTGCGGCAGTTAGCGTGATCACAGAGCTATCCATCACGTTTGCTGTTAGTTGAGACAAACTGTAATTGTGTTCAGATTCTGGAGACAGTGTATCCATCCCTAATTTCAAGACAGAAGGGCAAAGAATGCTGTTTTCTGAAGGCGCAAGCCCACTGGTAAAATGGCCACAATTCACCCTTGTAGTGTAGACTTTCAAACAAGACACTCTTACACCCAAACAGGAGTTTTAAAAATCATTTAAAAATAAAAAAAATATTGAGTATGTTGCTTTGGTTCAATCAATCACCCTAGCTTTCTTCAAAGTGATCATCCCTAAATTAGGGGAGGAAAATTCTCCCGAGGCTTCCAGTTCCCTAGAAAAGACTGGAATTTTTGATTGAGGCCCCCTGCCTTTCAGAAGGCCTTTTTCTCTGTGAGTCTGTTGCACTTGTGTGTTTCCCCACTCCCAATAAATGCATTCCTTCAACTGCTGATCCTGTTCGCCATGCTTGAGAGTTTTTGCTGCCACCTGTTGACTTCAGCGTTTTTTTTAAATTTATTTATTTATTTTATTATGTATACAATATTCTGTCTGTGTATATGTCTGCAGGCCAGAAGAGGGCGCCAGACCTCATTACAGATGGTTGTGAGTCACCATGTGGTTGTCAGGAATTGAACTCAAGACCTTTGGAAGAGCAGGCAATGCTCTTAACCACTGAGCCATCTCTCCAGCTCCTGACTTCAGCGTTTTCCAGTCTTTTTATTCGTTAAGTGGCAGAGAAAAAGAACTTGATTTAGACACCCTAGACTGTATCATTTCAAGACCCTTAGACTATATCACTAGGTTAAACCAAACCTTTAAGCATTAATGTTTAAAATAGTTCTCTCATGCTGTTTTAACACGTGACCTCATTTCAATGTTCTTAAAAGATCTCAGAAATCCAAGTGCTTGCTTATCATTTTTCAGATTGTTTAATTTTAAAATTACATTTATCTATCTCTCTATCTCTATCTCTATCTATCTATCTATCTATCTATCTATCTATCTATCTATCTATCATCTATCTATCTATCATCTATATCTATCTATCTATCTACCTATCTATCATGTATCTATCTACCTATCTATCTATCTATCTATCTATCTATCTATCATCTATCTATCTATCTATCATCTGTCTGTCTGTCTATCTATCTATCATCTATCTATCTATCATCTGTCTGTCTGTCTATCTATCTATCTATCATCTATCTATCTATTTATCTATCTATCTATCATCTATGTATCTATCTATCATCTATCTATCTATCTATCTATCTATTTATCTATCTATCTATCATCTATCTATCTATCTATTTATCTATCTATCATCTATGTATCTATCTATCTATCTATCTATCTATCTATCTATCTATCATCTACCTATCATCTATCTATCGATCTATCTATCTATCTATCTATCTATCATCTATCATCTATCATCTATCATCTATCTATCATCTATCTATCTATCTATCTATCTATCTATCTATCTATCTATCTATCTGTCTATCTACCTATCATCTATCTATCTATCTATCATCTATCTATCTATCTATCTATCTATCTATCTATCTATCTATCTATCTATCATCTATGTATCTATCTATCTATCTATCATCTACCTATCATCTATCTATCTATCTACCTATCTATCTATCTATCTATCTATCTATCTATCTATCTATCTATCTATCATCTATCCATCTGTGTGTGTCTATGTGTGTATGTGTGTGGACAGGTACCTGCAGTGTATGTGTGGAGACGGCTCGACAGTCTCTCTTTCCACTGTGTGGGTTCTAGGATCCAGCTCAGGGGTCAGACTTGGCAGCAGGCACTTTTTATCAACTGAGTCATCTGCATGGTCACCTCTCTGTTTTATACAGAGGGTCCTATCATGAGGGTCCTCTGTAGTTAGGATGAAGGGTTTTCCTTCCATGCCTCAGTAAGTTTGACTTCCGAGGAGAGACTCCAGGTGTCACTAGCTGTGACTTTCCTTTTGTGACACCTGCTTCTACTTCTACCCATAAAGCTGGGTGCCACACCAGGAGCTCCAGTTGCGGACGTGGGCACTCTCTGCCAGCTCTGCAGGCTTGTACTTGCCACTGCCAGCCCTGCTTCAGTGAAATACAAGCTAAACACATAGCCATGTCCCCCTTAACCTTGTAAAGCTTTGGGTTCTGAAAGCACAAAGCAGGCCGTTTTGCTTTTTGTTTACTTTGGTCTGTTTGTTTATACCAGACAGAGTGTGGTTATTCAATATTATTAGGTTATGTATCTTTTATGATTAACATTTTCCTGCCTAGTTTCAAAATAGGTTGAGTGAACACCGTAGGTTGCTGTTGGCCAATGCCCTGTGTAGGGTTTGAGATGCTTAAGGTCACAGCAAAAGGAAGAAAAAACACTGAAGTTCAAGGTGTTTTTTGGTTTTGTTTTGTTTTTTTTTCCTGGTCACAGTTCTGTTCTTTCATTCCTGGCCTTCCCTGTTGCTAATCCTATGTAGTGTAATGACTTTATTTTGCTCTTGAACAGACGCTGTGGTAGGACCCTCCCTTGGCTGATTGCCTGTAAGGCTCATCGTGGAATGCACAGAATGGCTTCATTTCCTCCTGTGTTTTAATGGGTAGAGACCTGTGTGAGCAGGTAGATCTCCCATAAAGTACCAACAGAAGCATCATGCTGGTGGTCTTCTTCTTCTTCTTCTTCTTCTTCTTCTTCTTCTTCTTCTTCTGCTTCTTCTTCTTCTTCTTCTTCTTCTTCTTCTCCTTCTCCTCCTCCTCCTCCTCCTCCTCCTCCTCCTCCTCCTCCTCCTCCTCCTCCTCCTCCTCCTCTTTCTTCTCCTTCTCCTTCTTTTTCATGCTGTTATTCTTCATGCCAGAGCAAAGCCAGCCCCAGGTTTCTCTTCAGAAAACCCCAGTGCTCTTTCTACTCCCTGCTAGACATCTTAACTCATGACCCTAGGTGAACTGTGAGATCCAAAAACCCACCTTAGAGGTCACAGGTTCACAGTGTCGTCCCTTCTATGTTCTCTGTTTTGATGTGGCAGTGACTCGGCCCTGGTGGGCAGGCGGGCCATGGTCAGGGGGTTTGCAGAACCTTCTCCTCTGCAGTCTCCATTGTCCATGCTCTGCTTGGAGGAAGGGAGGGATCCCTTGTAATCCAGGTGGCCTCCTTCCTTGCTTTGACGAAAGAACCCTGTCCTTTATCCTGCCAGACTACAGTTTGATCCTTGCCTCAGGGTTCAGTTAGTGAGTCTGCCAGAGTCTAGACCACAGAACTTTGGAGATTTTGTCTGTCTATTTCTGGGCCATGGAAGGCCAATCTCCCTAAACCATGAGCCAGGAAGCAGTTCTGTGCCCTCACTGCTTGAGAATGCACCTCTGAGAGCCACCA